>NC_135573.1:54682500-54765000 GCF_965152235.1 Eretmochelys imbricata | reverse complement strand
AAAAGATCACACAGAGGGCTAATAATCACAGCTTTTTCATTCCAGAGCCGGACCTAAGAGCTGTGTGTTTTTGTTTCAGGGTTATGTCACATTAAGCTTGTTGGAAGACATTGATTAAGGTCAAACAATGTTTGAAGAAGATCAAGAATAAAAAATTTAACTCTGTGTTGCTGCATACATTTTGCATACTCCAAAAAGTGTCATACATTATTTTAGCAAGCTGAAAAGGAATGGAGTGTGAGCTGAGTTTTATAATTCTAAATTGTCAGCACTTCTTAGCACAAGCTTCATATGAGAGGAAAAAAAGAAAACGTTCACTGAAAATTATGACTCTAATGTTATAATTCAGAGGAAGCAGTCATCAAAAATGTACTTTTTCTTGTCCATAAAGGTCTGTGGTATTATTAATTCCTTGATTTTTTTATGATTCCCTGATGTATTTTGTTTGTGCCAGCCACATTGGCTTTCAGAGTTTCAGAGGTAATCTGAATGTTTCATAGTTGGTAAACGATACTTATTTATGCACTGTTTAGTTAAACATTTTTCAAAGTGTGCAACTATAAACTAACATAAGTTAATAAATATCAGCAGGTTCAAAATGCTGGGTACCAATTGAACTAAAGGTTTTCATAACTGTTTCCAGAATTCTTCTGAAAATAAATTATGACCCCTTCCACTATATACTATTTAAGTCCTAAGGGAGTGAACTTAAATAAGGCATTACATTTTCATTCCCTTTGATTGAAAAAAAAAAAAACCCGCACTGCACCTGGAAATTATAATTTAAATAACAGTTGTGACACAAACTAACATAATGCTTGAAAAACGTGAGCATTGTAGAATAGTTACTGTTAGAACTTGGTGTTAATGAAATCAAGACAAGTTGAAAGGCCTCTGACATTTTGCTTTAGCCCTATTAGCAAAATATTAATTACAGATAAGGAAAATATGTTGCTTAAAGAACACCTGGAAATAATTGACAAATGTATGTGTCTTAGATCAGAACATAATTGCCCTGATTCGACCTATGTAGCTTTTTTGAAAACTGACGTAGCTTGTTTAAGTAATAGTGTTGGCTACCAGATGTAAAACCTCCCAGGCTAGCTTCCTTTTCCATTTGAGCTCAAGCATCTCACAAAGGCTCACTAATGTGAGGGAATACCAGTAAAATAGTGATGAAAACCATAGGTGCAAATGTCTGCAAGTGGATCACATGAAAGCATTTACTGCTTTTCAGGCATGTGTATTAAACCATAGTGGAAAAGAGCCCTTCATTGAAAATGCATTAATTATTTGACACTGGTTTTCCTCAATCTTTTTTTGCTTTGGGATGCAAGTGAAAGATTACAGCTGAAAAAATGATCATCATACTTGAGGTAGGCTCATAGAGTCTTTTCTTATGTTCTGTGTGAAGTTGTCTTGAACTGAAACCTCTGCTCCTTAAGGATTAAGGGATTGAAAAGCAAAGACTGAAGCTGCTGTAATTTAAACCCAGTGATTCTCTAGCACAAAGGTGCAAAATGGACTAAGCCAATCTGCTTCTTTGCTAGTTCAGCTAAGAAATAATTTTACCTTTTGAAAGTTTTGTACTATTAACATTCCAAAGGTGTCATTATCTTTAAAGCATTTTTTTCTCTTTAACATGAGAGCAGAGCTGTGAGACACTGGAAAGGTGGACATGGTTTCAAATTGCAGTTTACCACATCTCTGAAAAATTCCATCTGTGTGACGTACAGATAAATCTTAAACATAAATTTTATCAATGAATGCCACTGAGGTGGGTTTTCTTGTCTATAAAGGTATCTTGTCTCCATAAATACTTGTACAGCAGTTTTTGGTTGCTATTTGAAAATGGTTTTAAATTACTAAAGAGTCATGAAAGGTATCATATGAAACAAACTGTGTTCCAAGGACCATGTCTGTGTTCAAGAGAAGAAGGAGCATTATGTTATAGGGCAGATAATTAATACATTCACTAGACAGAAGAAATCCATTTAATTACATGGTAACTGATTGCAGGTTCTGAGTTTCAGTAACAAAATGACTGAATTCACATTTCAGGGTTGTTTGTTTTTTAACTTTGTCATGGAGATACAGAACCTAATCCTGATCAAATAAAAAAAAACTGTTTTGAAAATATTCCCAATGGAATAGCAGTGTATCCAACAGAAAAGGTTCAACCAGCATTGTGGTTTGGCCTCTCTAGCATCGTGGTGACCTGTTTTTGATTCCTGGATCTGGTGCTTCATTTACAGACTGGAAGTGGCTGGGAGACACTGAGGAGAATAGTATGCTCCGCTCATGAGAATGAAGTACCTCCAGCTCTCTGGATCAAGTGTCTGATCCAATTTAGGAGTGACATTAATGGGCTCTGAAGTGAGTTCCATTTAGTCCTCTACCTTTCCAGAGTGCTACAGCTCCCCTATTTCTCTCTACACAAGGCTCCAATTCATGGCAACCTATGTTCTGGCAGAGGACTTTTCTTCCCAGGGAAAAACTTCAACATGTCATCATCTGATGTATGTGGAAGCATACCAGCCAAAGGAATAATTTTAGACATTAGAGCTATTTGTACCTTACCTGGAATACACTGTAAAGTTTTAGTTTTGGGTGGAGGAAACTTACATAAGTGGTTACATATTTGTGTTTGTAAATGCTACCTTGTCAGTGCTTTAAACTGTGCCCAGCTGTTTATCCATACTTTTGGTGTGGAGCTGGCAACCAGCAGTAGTGTGAGCTTTCCAGCACTTCCCATTCATAACCTCAAAGCCTAAATTGAAGGACCACCCTCTTTAGAGACAGAAGCAATTCATTTTCCATATTCACTGCTCTTCTCATAAGGGGAAAAAACTGCCAGTGATGCCAAATTGTGTTGAATGATAAAGAGTAGAGTTAGTTTTATCATATGGGCAGCTAATACAAAACTCTTTTTCACTTATCTTAAGTTGGACTGGAACTGAGTTCAGAGATGAAAGGTCAGTTCTTTATCCACTAAGCCCTCTAGATATTCCAAAATCCCCAGTACATTACAAATTTGAACAGTTTAAGCTCTCTTAAATAAAGAATCTCTTCTAGAAGTAAAGTATACAGTGTATATAGATACAGAGCAGAAGAAACATGTGAAAGGTCACATATGTGACCTTGTAACGTCAATAGTTTTATTTATTGTCTGGAGTCCAGTTTATAGGGCTTAATGAAAAAGCAGGGTAAAAAAAATCAAGGAATCTGTACAATTTGACTACCTAAATAAAATTTGTTCTTGTGCACCTTAGAAACCAGCTGCAATGAAAGTTTTCTGAGACTTGTTTTTAAAGGCAGAACTACTTCCAAGCTTTATAGAATTTTGGCTATCCAGTTATAAAGTATCTTCTGCTTGTTCCAATAGGCCTGAGAGTTTGACTAGATGATATCTTTTAAAAGAGCAGGTTTTCAATATTCATTTTAAAATAAGTATTTCCTTCCATTATATCTGCTTGTTTTGCTGCTGTATTTAAAGAACCTGTAGGCTACAGTCACCTTGCATTTCGGGCTCGATTATACTTGCATTCAAGTCAATGGAAAAAGTCCTGGTGCAGGCTCAAATCTTTAAGACTTTTGTAGCCTCCTATATCTTATTCTGTAGCCCATAGTGGTCAAAAATCCATGTTGGAGAATTCTAGCTGTTAAGCACTAGTAATTTACACTATATATATAGCCTGATTTCCACAGGTGCAGAGCACCTGCAGTTTCATTGAAGCCAAAGGGAGTGGTAAGTGCTCAGACCCTATGAAAATCAAGCCACTTAACTCTTTTAAAAATTGCTTCATCAGTTGCAGGCCCAGAATTTCAAAGATTAAAAGTGAAATTTGATAATTTGCTTCCTGCCAAATCAGTGTCATTGCTTTTACAGTGGTATTATACATCACAGCATTTTGTTTGGGTGAATCAATTATCTGAATCCTCAAGTGGAGATTTTATCTTCATGGAATTTTGGATTTTGCCATTTCAGTAATAATGTGTGGTGGTGATGTTCTAGCTAACTGACAACTGCCTTTTGTGATGTAATTTAGAGACTTCTTAGTGGGTGAGCATCAAGACATACAAACTGAGAACACAGGAGGAAAAAAAAACAAAGCTGGATTAAAGATTGCCTTGAACCACTGGAACTCTGGCCCAAGGACTCTGTGCATTCTTGTTTAAAATGCCTTGAAAATAATACTGATCATTTCATCTCTAGTGCCTTTTATGATTTTTTTTGTGTAAAATGAGAACAGGATAAATTGGGACCAACTTTAATGATAGAAACTAGATAATCAAAACAAGACAAAATGGCCAAGCTAGTTCTAATAATCTTTTCATCTTGTTTCCTTTCATTGTTAATGTGTTAAACTGTACATGCAAATAGAAATTGATCTGATATTTATCAGATAAAGTAGTTAGCAACACTATAGTCTGCTAATGCAGTACTGCATATGTAATTTTACAGGTTAATTAATGCAGCAGGGTTTGGTCATTTCAATATACCTGGGGACATTTAGGCTACCATTAGTATGGCACAATTACATCTTTTGATTTGTTCATCCCATAACAACCTGCAAACTCTTTATCTCTGAATTTTAAAGACATTTTTAATGATCTCTACAGCTAGGCAAACCATGTGGCAAAAGACTTCTTGATCAAAACAAATACTTGGCTTGATCTTTTGTGTTTAAGGATAAACTGTGCACGCTTCAGAATACTAGCTTGTACAATGGATTTTTTAGAAGGCTGAGAGATTCTTATTCTTCATCATGCACATTTTCAAATATTACATTTGCACTTTTTCTGTATACTGTAAACTTCAACTCTCAGCCTCCTTCATTAAAAAAGTATATGGACATTTAATAATTTACTGCAGACCTTCAATATGGGAGGCAAGGTGTGTTATGTGCTCTCATTGGGGGAAAAAAAATACATCATGAACCAACATGAGTAAATCAAGTGTGTACTCTTATTTGTTTAAAATACCTAAATGAAAATGACAGGTTTCAGAGTAACAGCCGTGTTAGTCTGTATTCGCAAAAAGAAAAGGAGTACTTGTGGCACCTTAGAGACGAACCAATTTATTTGACCATAAGCTTTCGTGAGCTACAGCTCACTTCAAATAAATTGGTTAGTCTCTAAGGTGCCACAAGTACTCCTTTTCTTTTTTAAATGAAAATGAAATTTCACTCCCAAAAGTGTGTGTTCAAAGTCTACCAGGTAGATTAGCAATCAAATTCTGTGGTGTCCATACTGCCTTGTTTTTAAGAAGGGCTGCCAGACCCCTTAATTAACTGGTAATATATGGGGCAGTATATATGGAATATATGTATTCTCATCACTGAGGTGAAATGATAATTTATCAAAGGTCAGTTACAATACTCAGGGAACCCACAATGGACTGAAATGTAGGAAAAGATGAGTAATTTGGAACCTTTATGAAGGATTTGTGCTATATTTGCGCCCAACCTTGAAAAGCACTCATGGATTTCAACTATTGTACCAGAGGCAGCAATACAGCTTCTCAAGGATCTTCATTTGCACACCAGAAACCTCACTGCTTCCCTATTTCCAGCACGTTAGTGTCAGAGTTTTACTGTTAGCATTCAGTAATCATAATCATAGCCTGATGTTTTTTGCAAATGCGAAATAACACGAAATATAATAAAAACAATTAAAATAACATAAAATGAAAAACTCCTCTTGCTGTAGCAGGTCCTATGTCTCCTGTTCTGTGAGGCTGGGCCTGCCTCCCTGCTCCAAATGTTGTGGCCTGATGAAGAGGGTCACGGTGCCACTCATGTGGAGCCCAGCTGCCCCTCCATCACAATACCTAGAGCAGGGAGCCGTGCTCAGCACTGCAGGACAGGACCCATTGCTGTGGGGTGAATGTGGGGCAGGCTCATTCTGCAATCTACCCCCACGACCTCCCATCACCCCACCCACTGAGGGCAAGACCTGACACCAGGACCCAAACCCCTGAGAGGCTCAGAATGGATAAAATGAAATAACAAGAAATTTTTTAAAAATTACAAAAAATGAAAAGAATTTCACAGGGCTGTAGCCATTAGAATAGCTAAAATATGTGGGGGTTATTTAATGTATTTATTGGTGACGGTGCCTTCTGTTTTGTTTTTCTTCTACGCTGATTTTCACGATCATTAGGGTTTTGATTAATCGCAGTTAACTCACGCGTTTAACTCAAAAAAATTAATCATGATTAATCACACTGTTAAACAATAGAATACCAATTGAAATTTATTAAACATTTTGGATGTTTTTCTACATTTTCAAATATATGCATTTCAATTACAACACAGAATACAAAGTATACAGTGTTTGCTTTATATTATTATTTTTATTACAAATATTTCCACTGTAAAAATGATAAACAAAAGAAATAGTATTTTTCAGTTCACCTCACACAATACCGTAATGCAATCTTTTTATCATGAAAGTGCAGCTTACAAATGTAGACTTTTTTTGATATGTATCTGCACTCAAAAACAAAACAATATAAAACATTAGCGCCTACAAATCCACTCAGTCCTACTTCTTGTTCAGTCAATTGCTAAGATAAACAAGTTTGTTTACATTTATGGGAGATAATGCTGCTAGCTTCTTAAATAAAATGTCACCTGAAAGTGAGAAGAGGCATTTGCATGGCACTTTTGTAGCCAACATTGCAAGGTATTCACATGCCAGATATGCTAAATATTCATATGCACCATCATGCTTCCAGAGGACATGCTACCATGGTGATGATGCTCGTTAAAAAAAATGTGTTAATTAAATTTGTGACTCAACTCCTTGGGGGAGACTAGTATCTCTCCTGCTCTGTTTTACCCACACTGCAGATTTGACAAAATGCAAAGAAGGTACCAATGTGAGATTTCTAAAGATAGCTACAGCACTCAACCCAAGGTTTAAGGATCTGAAGTGCTTTCCAAAATCTGAGAGGGATGAGGTGTGGAGCCTGCTTTCAAAAGTCTTAAAAGAGCAATGCTCCAATGTGGAAACTACAGAACCCAAACCACCAAAAAAGAAAATCAACCTTCTGCTGGTGGTATCTGACTCAGATGATGAAAGTGAACATGTGTTGGTCTGCACTGCTTTCAAGCATTATCGAGCAGAAACCCACACTAGCATGGACGCATGTCCTTTGGAATGGTGGTTGAAGAATGAAGGGACATATGAATCTTTAATGCATCTGGCACATAAATATCTTGCGATGCCAGCTACAACAGTGCTCACTTTCAGGTGACATTGTAAACAAGAAGCGGGCATCATTATCTCCTGCAAATGTAAACTAACTTGTTTGGCTGAGTGACTGACTAAACAAGAAGTAGGACTGAGTGGACTTAGGCTCTAAAGTTTTACATTGTTTTATTTTTGAACGCAGGTTTTTTTGTACATAATTCTACATGTGTAAGTTCACTTTTCATGATGAAGAGATTGTATTACAGTACTTGTATGAGGTGAATTGAAAAATACTAGTTTTTTTTGTTTTTAGAGCACAAATATTTGTAATCAAAAATAAATATAAAGTGAGCACTGTACACTTTGTGTTCTGTATTGTAATGAAATCAAAATGTTTGAAAATGTAGAAAACATCCAAAAATATTTAAATAAACGGTATTCTATTATTGTTTAACAGTGCGATTAATCGCAATTACTTTTTTTAATCACATGATTAATCGCTATTAATTTTTTTAATTCCTTGAGAGCCCTAATTATCATTCTTGCATACCTTGCCCCTTTAGGGAATTATTCTTTTATTATATTCTGTCAAGGCATTCAGAGGCCTTTGACTATCCTATGACATAGGTGCCAAGAATGCACTTTTTGTCAATGAGCTTCTGTACTCATATTTTGTACCTGCTGAATGCCTGAGGAGTACATTAACAGAATAAGTCACAACAATCCAGCCCCACATGTGGTAAAAAGTGTATTATCTGTGTTGCCTTATCCAATTGGATGAACTATTATTTCTTAAATTTGTAAACAGAATCCAGTAAAAGTAATGTGACTGGGAGAAGGTCCTTCTTAAAGTAGTGGAGACAGTGTTTTGGCCTGATTGCCATGAGGATAGGAAAGCTATCTAAAGACTGAGGTGAGAGAAATTTTGCACTTGAGGTATGGATTTTTCCAGGTTCTGAGCAATTATTCATTGATTCCTACTGGTGCTCAGTACTTTGGGAAATCAGGTGCTGAATTTCCTCATTACTTAACAGTAACAAGTCACCGGGACCAGATGGCATTCACCCAAGAGTTCTGAAAGAACTCAAATGTGAAATTGCAGAACTATTAACTATGGTTTGTAACCTGTCCTTTAAAGCAGCTTCTGTACCCAGTGACTGGAAGATAGCCAATGTAACGCCAATATTTAAAAAGGGCTCTAGAGGTGATCCCGACAATTACAGAATGGTAAGTCTAATGTCAGTACCGGGCAAATTAGTTGAAACAATAGTACAGAATAAAATTGTCAGACACATAGAAGAACATAAATTTTTGGGCAAAAGTCAACATAGTTTCTGTAAAGGGAGATCATGTCTTACTAATATATTAGAATTCTTTGAAGGGGTCAACAAACATGTGGACAAGGGGGATCCAGTGGACATAGTGTACTTAGATTTCCAGAAAGCCTTTGACAAGGTCCCTCACCAAAGTCTCTTACGTAAATTAAGTTGTCATGGGATAAGAGGGAAGATCCTTTCATGGACTGAGAACTGGTTAAAAGACAGGGAACAAAGGGTAGGAATAAATTTTCAGAATGGAGAGGGGTAACTAGTGGTGTTCCCCAAGGGTCAGTCCTAGGACCAATCCTATTCAACTTATTCATAAATGATCTGGAGAAGGGTAAACAGTGATGTGGCAAAGTTTGCAGACGATATTAAACTGTTCAAGACAGTTAAGACCAAAGCAGACTGTGAAGAACTTCAAAAAGATCTCACAAAATTAAGTGATCGGGCAACAAAATGGCAAATGAAATTTAATGTGGATAAATGTAAAGTGATGCACATTGGAAAAAATAACCCCAACTATACTTACAATATGATGGGAGCTAATTTAGCTACAACTAATCAGGAAAGAGATCTTGGAGTCATCATGGATAGTTCTCTGAAGATGTCCATGCAGTGTGCAGCGGCAGTCAAAAAAGCAAACAGGATTTTTAGGAATCATTAAAAAAGGGATAGAGAATAAGACGGAGAATATCTTATTGCCCTTATATAAATCCATGGTATGCCCACATCTTGAATACTGCGTACAGATGTGGTCTCCTCATCTCAAAAAAGATATACTGGCATTAGAAAAGGTTCAGAGAAGGGCAACTAAAATGATTAGGGTTTTGGAAAGAGTCCCATATGAGGAGAGATTAAAGAGACTAGGACTTTTCAGCTTGGAAAAGAGGAGATATTGGAAAAGGGGGATATGATAGAGGTATATAAAATCATGAGTGGTGTGGAGAAAGTGAATAAGGAAACGTTATTTACTTGTTCCCATAATAGAAGAACTAGAGGCTACCCAAATGAAATTAATGGGCAGCAGATTTAAAACAAATAAAAGGAAGTTCTTCACACAGCACACTGTAAACCCGTGGAACTCCTTGCCTGAGGAGGTTGTGAAAGCTAGGACTATAACAGGGTTTAAAAGAGAACTAGATAAATTCATGGAGGTTAAGTCCATTAATGGTTATTAGCCAGGATGGGTAAGGAATGGTGTCCCTAGCCTCTGTTTGTCAGAGGGTGGAGATAGATGGCAGGAGAGAGATCACTTGATCACTGTTTGTTAGGTTTGCTCCCTCTGGGGCACCTGGCATTGGCCACTGTCGGCAGACAGAATACTGGGCTGGATGGACCTTTGGTCTGACCCAGTATGGCCATTCTTATGTTCTTACATATGTAACTCCTGGGAAAAGTCAGCATTTTAGTTAAAAAAAAATCCAAATTAATATAGATCCAGATTTAAAATTTGCCACTAAGGGGGAAATTTTCAAAGGCACAAAAGACTCCAATTGGGAGTTGGATGCCTAACTGTCTCTTTTTTCCTTTGGAAAATCTCCCATAAATGACAGTTATCACAGACTAACCCCATACTTTAGCACAAATTCTGCTGTCAGTTTACGCTCATGAAACACATATTTTGTCTTCTCTGTTTCTTCTAGTCTTTTTAGAATATAACAAAAAATTAAAAAGTAGACTTTATTTAGTCACTCTATGTTATGATATTCTGCATCATGATATAGAGGTGAGCTGGAAAGAAGATGTGTACATTGCCATGGAAGTTGTGAGAACATGTTGTACTAGTACCTTAGCTGTCACTTCCGACAGTCAAATGAAGTAAGTCAATGGATCTATGGTAAAGGGGTCAGAGTGGCAGTATTTCTGAAGAATTCAGAGAAGCTGTCTGGAGAGTGTTGGTGTGTGAGACAGAGGAAGAAAGAGAAAGATGAACAATGAATTCCCTAAAGCCATTCCCCTGAATGTGTTCCACAATAAATTTTAAATGTGTGTCATACTGTAGTGGAGGGGTCAGATTTACTAATTTGTATTAACTTCCTTATTTCTATCCTCTGTCAATATGATCTCACTTGGGGTTCTGAAAATTTAGATTCTACCACAAAGAAGTCTGATTTGGACCAAATAGTGGAATGTTTTTCATTTTACTTAATTTACCAATATCTTTTACAAATGAAATGAACAGGGTGGCTGCACCCCTTTTCCTCTGTTCTTTAGCTGGCTGCTTAGTGGACAGAAGCTGCTGTAAATCTGCCACAGCAACAATAAGTGAATGGGCAAATGGGCATTTTCCCACAAAACTAGACAATAACTCGGGGCAAGAGAAAAGTGGACTAAGGCAAGTATAAGATGAGTAAATACCTTTTCCCCAGCAATCCAGCTGGTGCTCTCATTGACAAAGCTTTTAAAAATATAAGACACAGATTAATGAAATAAGAAGAATGGAAGCATTAAAAAAATCTGTGTCTGGAGAGAAAGAACTTCAAGTAAGGACACTTCATTGAAGAAATGGCAGTACTGGCCTTGTGAACAATCACAAAGAGGCTTGTTTGTCTGGCTGTGAGCTGCCAAAAAGAATTAACAATTTTCCAGTGGAGACAAACCCTGCAATCCCACCTCAGGGGTATCTCAGGTGTGAAGTGGGGGCTTTGAGAGAGGGCAATGTGTATTGGCTCAACTGGCCAGTAGTGCCCTTGGCTGACACGGTAGTTTATTTGTGAGCTCATTAAGCTTGGCCAGTCCTTTGGGGCACTCTTGCCAAAGGTCACAAAAGACAAGATTTTGCATAATGAATACATTAATTTTTTTTGTTTTTAGTACATAGGGAGCAAGAGGGTAATAGCAATGAAGCTTTGGAAAAGAGGAATGAAGCTAAAAGGAAATGAGTCCCTACGGTGGCAAAATATGATCACCAAGTGGACTTAGGTTTCTGTTTTAGCAAGTGTGCCTGGAGGACTGGAAATGCTTGGAAATATGCTGCCTTTTATTTAGATACATAGGTACAGCATAGAATGTGTACACCACAAAGGGTACCAATGCCTGTTTCCACTACAGTGAGTCATTTATGTGAAAGGAAACCAGCCAGTGAATGGGAAAGGGTGGATAACACAGTACATTTTGATGAAGATCTTTGGAGGAAGAAATGTAGGATGCTTAGTTATCCTAAAATCATGCTGAAAATAAAGACAGGTTTCAGAGTAGCAGCCGTGTTACTCTGTATCCGCAAAAAGAAAAGGAGGACTTGTGGCACCTTAGGCATGCTTGCATCCGATGAAGTGAGCTGTTGCTCACGAAAGCTTATGCTCAAATAAATTTGTTAGTCTCTAAGGTTCCACAAGTCCTCCTTTTCTTTTTGCTGAAAATAAAGTTAGCATCAACCAATGTTGAGCCTAAGTCCTCCTTTTGGAATGGTGTGAATAATACAGCTGATTTTGCTTAGAAGAGTCTGATCTAGCACTTAAAGAAAGATCAGTTTGGGTGGTAAGAATTAAGTAAATTTAGGCATTTATGCTTAGATGGCAGGGGTTCACAACCCATTGCCAGATAATTCAAATAGTCATGTCAGATAAAAGATAGAAACACCAGCTATCAGGGTCAGTTCAAGGGTGCTACAAAGAGCACCAAATTCTAGTAAAGACAGATAAAATACTTCACTGGTTGCTAAGATACCCTAATCTGATGAAAGCTCAGTTGTATGAAGGGCTTTTTTTTTTTTTTTAAGGGTTTATCATTCAGTACACTGGTCCTAAGATACAAACAGTGGCTAGGAATCCTAGATCACCAATTATGTAGCCTCAAGTAATTGGCAGAAAGTTAGAGGAGGAGTTGAGTTAGGAAGATAATAACTGGTCTATTTGAGCACTCGAGAGTTTCCTTTGGGGGTTATTTTGAAGAAGCTTCAGGCAATTTTGGGCTTGAGGATGAATCAGTGAATGATTACATTGATTTTCTGTGATGTTTTTCAATCAGCCTATCAAGATTCT
The DNA here is from genome assembly GCF_965152235.1 of Eretmochelys imbricata. Lineage (NCBI taxonomy): Eukaryota > Metazoa > Chordata > Testudines > Cheloniidae > Eretmochelys > Eretmochelys imbricata. Next base: position 54,752,498 of record NC_135573.1, on the reverse strand, counting down.
TAGGACTTGTGATAAGGGTACCCTTTTGGCATAAGCAGATATAGAATCTACTGTACATTTTTAGAGAGGTAGTTTTCATTTGCATTCATTTTCAGTTGTTTTGGGAAACAAAATTTCTAATGAAAATATGTATTTCCTTCCAGTGTACTCTTATTGTTGAGTCTGTGCTGCATGTGTGCAAGTGTAAGGGGGGGTGCGATGATAGCCTCCTAAATGAGGCCTCCTAGCCCAACTCTAAGCCAAGGTGCCTCCTCAAACCTTGCACCAATGTAGGACGAGACTGCTGGAGCTCCACTCCATCCCCTCCCCTGCCCTCCCAGCCCACCACTGCCCCACCCTTGGAACACTCTCCCGCCCTCCCCTTACGTTGGGCATGGGGAACAGATAAGTAGCAGATTGGCCCCCACCAGCTTTCTCCTGGCAGAGTTTTCCAGCCCAGAAAGGAAGTTCACATCACTCATCACTGGCCACTTTGCACAGGTTATGTGGTGAATCCAGCCCTCAATTCCCAGTAGCTTTTCAACATCTTTCTGGTATTGAGATGCCCAGAACTGAATACACTGTTCTAGGTGCAGTCAAGCCACTGCTTTATAGATAGGGACTGTTGCCTTTATGGGTCGTGATTTGCAGCATCTGTGTTTGCAGCCAGCAGGTGACTCCGTCGGCTGTTTTCAACTCCTTTTTTCTTGCAAGCTGTTATCTGACTTACTCTATACTATCACTCCAGGGTCTCTTAAAGAATTACTGCTCTTCACATATCATATCCCCCATGTCTGTGTTTCAGATTCTCTTTCCAAGATGAATAATAATGGTTATTTTTTTATTTCTTGACCACATTCTTAATTTTTCCAGATTGCTTTGTATTATTTATTCTGTTCTGACTTGTGCTCACAACTCCTGCTAATTTAATTAACATAGTTTTTAGAACATTTTCCAGATTATTAATGAATATGATAAATAAAATTGGTCCTAATGGTGATCTCTCTGGCACTCCTTTGGTTGCCTCCCCCAACAATTTGTTTCACTGCCATTAATTTTTGCCCTTTTATTGCCAATTATTAACCCATGTGCCAGTGCTTATATCCAAGACAATCTAAATTTTCAAGTAAGAATTCATGAAGTACTGTAACAAATTCAAAAGATTCCTTAGAGGGAAAAGCAGGGATATAATGAAAAATGTCAATGAACAAAATTTAAAAACAAGATTCATACCTGACAGCTTTGTCATAATGGGTGAACAGCTAAAGTACCATAGGTTAGTTCTTTTGGATGGACAATCTAAGCCATGCCTAGGAGGGTGAATCTGGTTTAAATAAAATCTTATCCCAGCAGCTTTTGAGTTTTTTTTTGCCAATAAATTGGTCACTCCCTCTAAAACTGCCATGACAAGCTCAATAGTGTGGTTTCAGAGAATCATCTTTTCAGATGACAGGGTAAACATATATATTTGCTGTTCCAAGATGAATGAAAAAGAATTGTGGATCATCTTCCATAGATAATCAAATCCCTTTTTCTGTCTATAATGGTGGGAAAAAACATTAACTCCAAATCACAGAAATGTAAAATTTCTTGATGCGTGAGAAGAGACCATCATCTAAATTTCAGTTTGAACAACTATTGCAGAAATATTTGACATACTGTAGAAAGGTTTTCAACTAATGCGTGAGAGGCAACCAGGATTGGATCAACCGTTTCTGATGCATTGTGAGGATGCTAGATTGAAGGATTAGACAAAGTAGTAGGAGCCACTCTGACAAATTCAAAATAATGTTAAGCAACAGGAAAAACAGTCAAAATAGGTCAGGCAAAGGCATTAATATAAGCATATACTTTCCTGAGAGGAGATAACGAAAAACTAGAAAGAACTAGCTATGGGTCTGTGGTTTTTCATAGGTGTGTTGAATGAAAAAGTAGGTATCTTTTATTAGACCTACTCAAATCTGAGGTCTTGACTACACAGACAAATTGAACTAATTTAACTACATCATGTTAGAAACTGATGTCGTTAAACCAGGGCCAACCCCTGCTCAAGTGGACTTTCTTTAATTGGTTTACGAGTGCCTGATATCAGTTTAACTTAAATTGGTAACCTAAGATAAAATTAGATCATGCACTCAAGCCGAAATAAGAGGTTACAAGGTGGTAGCACTGATTTAATTATATCAGTTTCTAAGCTGATTTAGCTAAATTGTTACAATTTGTGTGTGTAGACAAGGCCTGAATGTGCAATGCAAATGCAGAGCTACGATATGCATATGCAAGTACATCAGAACTAAACACCATTAATGACTGCTTCTTGGAACAGCTAGTCCTGGAACCCACAAGGGGAAAGACAATTCTTGATTTAGTCCTAAATGGCATACAGGATCTGGTCCAAGAGGTGAATATAGCTGAACCACTTGGTAATAATGACCATAACGTAATTAAATTTAATTAAATTTAACATCCTTGTAGAGAGGAAATACCAAAGAAACCCATCCCAGTACCATTTAACTTCAAAAAGAGGAACTACACAAAAATGAGAAAACTAGTTAAATGGAAATGAAAAAGAATAGTCTCAAGAGTGAAATGCCTGCAAGCTGCATGGAAACTTTTTTAAAACACCATAATAGAGGCTCAAATCAAATGTATATCCCAAATAAAAAAAAAAGTAAGGGAACCGAAAAAACACCACCATGGATAAACAACAGAATAAACGAGGTGGTTAGGGACAAAAAGACATCCTTTAAAAATTCAAAGTTAAATCTTACCGAGAAAAATAGAAAGGAACATAAATTCTATCAAGTCAAGTGTAAAAGAATAATTAGGCAGGCCAAAAAAGAATTTGAAGAGCAACTAGCAAAAGAGACAAAAACTAATAGCATTTTTTAAAAAAGTACATCAGAAGCAGGAAGGCTGCCAAACAATTAGTGGGGCCTGGACAATGGAGTCAATAAAAATGCACTCAAGGAAAACAAGGCCATTGCGGAGAAGCTAAATGAATTCTTTGAATCAGTGTTCACTGTAGAGGCTGTGAGGGAGATTCCAATAACTGAGCCACTCTTTTTAGGTGACAGCTCTGAGGAACTGTCCCAGATTGAGATGTCAGTAGCAGAGGCTTTTGGAACAAATTCATAAATTAAACAGTAATAAGTCACCAAGACCTCATGGTATTCACCCAAGAGTTCTGAAGAAACTCATATATGAAATTGCCAAACTACTAACTGTGGTATGTAATCTATCTGTGTACCAGATGACTGAAGGATAGCTAATCTAATGTTAATTTATAAACAAAAGCTCCAGAGGTGATCCTAGAAATTACGGGCCAGTAATCCTAACTTCAGTACCAGACAAACAGGTTGAAACTATAGTAAAGAACAGAATTAACTAACACATAGATTAACACAATATGTTGGGGAAGAGTCCACATGGCTTTTGTAAGGGAAACCACACCTCTCCAATCTATTAGAATTCTTTGAGGGGGTCAACAACATGTGGACAAGGGTGATCCAGTGGATATAGTATACTTGGACTTTCAGAAAGCCTTTGATAAATTCTCTCATCCAAGCTCTTAAGCAAAGTAAGCAGTTATGGGATATCAGAGGGAAGGTCCTCTCATGGATCAATAACTGTTTAAAAGATAGGAAACAAAGGGTAGAAATAAATGGTCAGTTTTCACAGTGGAGAGAGGTACATAGCAGGGTCCCCCAAGGATCTGTCCTGGAATCAGTAGTGTTGAAAAAATTAATAAAACTTCTGGAAAAAGGAGTATACAGTGAGGTGGAAAAGTTTGCAGATGATACAAAAGTACTCAAGATGGTTAAGTCCAAAGCTGACTGTGAAGCATTACAAAGAGATCTCCGAAAACTGGATGACTGGAAACAAAATGGCATATGTAATTCAATGTTGATAAATAGAAGTAATGCACATTATTTAAAACATAATCACAACTACACATGCAAAATGATGAGGTCTAAATTAGCTGCTACCACTCAAGAAAAAGATTTAGGAGTCATCATTGATAGTTCTCTGAAAACATCTGCTCACTGTGCAGCAGCAGCCAAGAAAGCTAACAGAATATTAACAACCATTAGGAAAATAAGACAGAAAATATTATAATGCCACTACATAAGGCATGGTACACCCACACCATGAATACTATGTGCAGTTCTGATTGCCCCATCTCAAAAAATGATATATTACAATTGAAAAATGTTCAGAGAAGGGCAGCAAAAATAATTAGGGGTCTGGAACAGTTTCCATATGAAGAGAGATTTAAAAGAATGGAATTGTTCATCTTAGAAAAGAGACAACTAAGGGGGAATATGATAGAGGTCTATAAAATCATGAATGATGTGGACAAAGTGATAGTTACCCCTTCACATAGCACATGAGCCATGGGTCACCCAATGAAATTAATAGGCAGCAGGTTTAAAACAAACAAAAGGAAGTATTTCTTCACAGAACATACAGTCAACCTGTGGAACTTGTTGCCTGGGGATGTTGTAAAGGCCAAAAGTATAACTGGGTTCAAGAAAGAATTAGATAAATTCATGGAGGATATGTCCACCAATGGCTACTAGCCAAGATGGTCAGGGACGCAACCCCATGCTCCAAGTGTGCCTAAACATCTGACTAGAAGCTGTGACTGGACAACAGAGGATGGATCACTCAATAATTGCCCTGTTCTGTTCATTTCCTCTGAAGCCTCTGGTACCGGCCACTGTCAGAAGACAGGATACTGGGCTAAATGGACCTTTGGTCTGACCCAGTGTGGCCGTTCTCACATTCTTTTTAGCTGCTGCGAATACTTCAATTAATAAACCTTTACTGTGGCGTATAGAATAAGGCCATATTTGTTAAGACTGAATGATGGGAGTGTGCATTTTTACTACACACAAATGTGGGCTGACATATAATAAGAGGCCTATTTTTCTGCACACAAATTATAGCAGAATATGTACAAATACATACTGTATGTTTCTATTAGTGATGGGAAAGATAAACATACAAATAAGGTGTTGAGGTCTGCAGTTCTTTCATTACCCTGCAGTAGCATTCTCATTAATACAGGATCACAGTCCTCTGTGCTTCTTGTCCTATGCAGCATTATTAACCATGCGCTTAATGGACAACTTTGTGCACTTACATTGTGGAGGATAAAGCTAACACTGTTTACAGTTTAACATTACAGAGAGTAAGTCTGCATTGATTGGACAAGAGACAATTGTGGTGGAACCACTGAGCCCTCCCAATTGCGCCAGTCACTTACACATGCACCCTCAGAGTTTTACCAAGGCTATGGGTACTCCAAGCTTCTAGTTTACCCCATTCAGGGACACCGTGGAAGGGAAAAAACAAAACACAGACTTAGCAAAGACATTTCTTAACAATAGTCACTTTACTTTTAAAGTACCTGAGAGTTACAGATCTTTGAAAATCACTAAAGTCCTGTGATTTGCCCTTTCCAGTCTGACCTCATGCATTCTTTGAGACCAGGTTTGTCATCATGTCACACTGAGCAGAGTCCTTCCTGCCCTCTCTTTTCTGCACATCGTTCTTACAATATGGCGATGGTCAGGCCCCTGCACAGAGCAGAGCCCCACTCCTAAGTAGGCCTCTGTCATAGTGCCATTTGCTCAACTTAGGAAGCTCCACGCCCCTCTGTCATACCTGCCCCACAACCCCTGCAGGTGGCTGTGTAGAAAGACCATTGTTCCAGGGGGATGAGCCAGTCATTCAAAGTCTATAGCCTCAGTTGGCTCTTCAGTGAAGTATCAAACACTTTTCCCAGTCAGGGCAGCTGTACAGTATACTGTTCTGAGGCAAGTTCAGAATAGTTTTCAACAGATAGCACAAAATAGAGTTCATAAGTTGATACAGACACATCCCACCCAGTTGCAATCATCATTACACAACACAACTGTAACAAAATACCCAGGGACATTTATTCATCATAAACCTGTATCTCACTCATTGACTTAGCATTTAGGCAAATAAAGAGTTTTTTAAAACAAAAGAAGTAATTTCTAGTGTCCACAGAGTCCAGCAATTAAATTGTATATGGATATACATAGTAGTTAGAGAGTTTACATTTAGTTATTTGGGGATAAGGAAAAATTATCATATAAGGAGATGCGTCTTTGGCAAAGGTGACCCTCACCAAGACAATATTATTCCGGCATCTTGAGTGGCTGATGACTGTATGAAGGAGCCTTACTTCTGATAAGGAGCAGGGCTAATCTCATCTGTAGCAAAGGTGAACTAATTGATGAAAATATTTTGGGGATGAAGTGCACTCATCAGATGCCTGCATCTACCCCTTTATTTGTGATAGAAATTTATTCACAGATAGTAATGTCAATTTAGTAGATGCTGAATTGATACAATGATCAAGATGAATGCTTGGGGTTTTTTGTTGTTGTTGTTGTTGTTGTTTTTTAATGAAACCTCATATTGTACAAGTAAAGTAGTGGCCTTCATCTCAGGCATTTCATTACCCAAACAACTGACTGATAATGGACCATTGAATCATTTCTTATTGCTTGAATAATGGTGTTATACTGAGTGAATGTAAACCAGGAGAGGATGAATATAGGAACATACCAAAGTTGAGTACTTTTTCTTTTTGCTATATTTAAAGGTTTCATTGGTTGCAAAATGGTGTCTTAAAGCATATTTCTAGACATTGAGGTATTTGATTGATTTCTGGTTTCCACTGAGTTTATCTTGTTAGTATTAACTACCTAAATAGTCCCTCATTTCTTCCTGTTTTTGATTTTTTTAATTTCACATTACAAACAATTTGAGCCAAATTCAGACCTGGTTTGAGTCTGTAGCTTTCACTAGGTCAGAATTTGATATTTTGTCTATACCTCTGTTTCGACTAGGAAATAGACCAACGGCTGGAAATGGTTATCTGTAACAAGTCCCCTTCAACTGGAGCTGAAAACTATTTAGCTCCTAGTGTATGCAGTACAATGCCATTTTCAGCACAATCACAGAAACTGTTCTGCTGACTTGGTGCAGTTAAACCACATTCAGGTCCAGTCCTAGGGGATCTGTTGATGCTGACTATCGTTTTTAGTCAGTAGTCTAGGACAGACAACCATATTTGCCAACGGGTGAGTGTCTAATGTAGACAGGACTTAAAAAATAAATGTATATGAACTTTTACTTATAATTATGATGCTTGTGTGGATCATAGTTAGAGGTACGCTTTTTGAAAAATCCTTCCAACGTCTTAATCAGAATCTCATATTTTCTAATAAAACTTATTGCAAATCAACTGTAGGACAATGAGAAAAGACACACTAAAATTTTGAATACTACAGGAGGATCACTAGTAAAGAATCTATAGCTATGACAAGCCACAATATTTTCAAGGTCCTCAGCAACCTCAAAGTGAATTTCACAGCTAGACCATAATGAGAACAAGATTCTAGAATAAGTTCCTATCTCTCCAATTGGGTGTGAATAAATAGAGTCAACATCTTTGAAAACATTTCATACAATGGACTGAGTCCTTACATGAAGAAACAGCAAAAGATGACAAATTTGCGTGACTGCTTTTGACATGTTGAAACGTTTTTTAATTCACATGTTCTTCCAACATTTGTGAACTTTTAAAACAACAACAGACAGACAGATAATGTGATAGCTTTGGTGGGTAGCACTGTGGATTGCCATACAAAAGCTCTGGGCTTGGAAGCAATTCCGAATTGTTGCTCCTTGGATAGAGAGGAGGCAGTGGCTCACATAATACCAAAAGTTAAGCATTCAGCCAGTGGAATTCAGGCTTTGCTAGTACTCTTATAGGAGCATTCCTAGTGCTTGGGACTGTAGGCATGGGGTATGGAAAGGTAACCAAACCAAAGGAAGGAAATTAAGTGTAAAAGCAGAACAAAGTATCAGCCCAGCATAAAGGAGTGGTGAAAACATAAGGACCCATTGAGAATACCCCACCCCACCATCCCACTTCTGAGAGGTAAAAGTTCCCAGCTCTTTCTGGAGATGATGAATGCAAACTGAAACAGAATATAAAGAAACACACACTTTCCTGCATAGTTTTTTTTAAATCTATAAGAGTTTGATTACAGATGCAGAATTTCAGTTTATCAGATTCCTGTTGCGTATTAGAGTTACCACAGTAAATATATGTAGCACAGATTGATGAGATGACATCACATATAATAACAATTTAAAAAAAAATCGTTAGAAAGCATATCATAGTTCACTTGGCCTAAACTCGATTTTTCTTTACAAGTACAAATAGGAGTTTGGCATTCTAGGTGAAATAACTTTTTTTAAATGATCACTATCTTTTTCAGTTTGAGGGATCTGTTCTTAGTTCTGAACTCTTAATTCTTAGGTAGATCTTGAAAAAAGTAATCAGGATGTTTCTTTATATTCTGAGGTTATGTTAACTGACCCTTTTAGCCAATGTATACTTGCCTCCATAAAACAGAAAGATAATTTTATTCTCTGTCACCTCTGATGTCTTGTATTTTATGATAGTATTAGACTGTTTATTTTTAGACTGGGGGAAAAGTGAAATTATAGATAGTAAGCAATTAAAACTTAGAATTTTCAAGCTGCCATTGCAGATTACAGACAAAACTGTATTTTAGTTGAATCTTACTAGTAATGTCAACTCCTCTGTAGTCTACCTGCCTATAATCCACTGCCAAGAGTAAATAAGGGGTCTTGGGCATTTCTTTTTTCTTTAATCTATCACCTCTGTGTTACAGAATTCATGAGAAAGGAAGAAAAGTATATAAATATAAGCATCTATTTTTTCATTTTACATTAGATATGTAACAAGGGACAAATTACTACCATCTCATCTTGAGGTGAGTAGTTAGGAGCTTGAGGAACTGGGAAGAGAGGGCTAACCATTTCAAGCATTTTTAACCATTGTACAAGCACTTTCAACCATTGTACATTTATGGTGCAATATTGTGGCAGCGGAAGGAATCACACAGAGGTGTCTCCTGTAAGAGACTGCCTAGGAGTAACAAAGTCTTCAGAACCACTGAAATATGGAGGTTTTACTTGCTTTGAAATGTCTAACCATGCAGAACCACTGTAGAGGACTCTTGAGTACTACTGTGTACTCCAAGGCCCCATAAACTGTTAATTGCCTTAGAATACCCAGTTCCTCATGACTACCATAGGCACTGGTGGAAGTGCTCCAGAAAGGGTTTAATTGCTTTGGGATGCCCAACTGAACTGTGGAAGGAGGGATTAGATGTAGTTATGAATAGCAAAATTTACAAAGGGAACTTGGAAATTTACACCCCCATGACTGGCAAAGCCAGGAAAACCTGCTGTGGATGAGTGAGCCCTGAGGACAGTGCAGGTATTGAAGAGAAGAAAGACAGTTTAAAGAAGGTGGGAGAGACAATGGTGCAGGATGGGTCAGTACATCTAGGCATATAGGAAGAGAAAGTAGCATGCAACCGTGGGGACTGAAATGCACCAGAACAGTCCATGTGGAGGCTGTGGTAGGAGAAGACAATAAGAGAAGAGCTGTGACCTGGTTGCAGTTCAAAGAGCATTAGGAACTGTGCATAGCGTGCCACAGCAGTGTTGGGACACAGAGAGAGAGAGAGAGGAACACAAAGAGCTAGCTGAGAGCAGCTGAAAGTGGGCCAATAGAGAGGAATATTCTGTGAAAACAACTGAGATAAATTGAAGTCTTGGGGCCAGAAAGAAGGAACCCAGGAGCAAGAGCTGCAATGAAACAGATGGAGGAGACTACTGCATGCTGGAATGAGAGAATCAGAGATAGTTTCAGAGAGTCATGTGGCTGGAGAAGAAGCAGGGGAGGACTGTTCAGACAGAAAGGTCCATCATGGGGCAGAAAGGCTTGTGATAAGCAGAGAGGTCATTCAAAGGAGTCCAAGGAGCCATCCGGATATAGGACACTTGCCTTCAGGAACAGCAGTCTTTATGGTCCTGTGTGTGCTTCTGTTCTCAATTAAGATAGAATGAGGCCATTTCTACACTTACCAGTAGATCAGAACTGCTAGAATCAATGCAGCGGGTGTTGATTTAGCGGTCCTGGTGAAGACACGCTAAATTGATGAGAGAGCACTCCAGCTCCCTGAGACGCGTAAGGGAAATTGCTGGGAGAGCATCTCCCATTGACACAGTGCAGTGTAGACACCGCAGTAAGTGGATCTAGGTATGTCAACTTCAGTTATGTTATTCACGTAACTGAAGTAGCGTAGCTTAAATTGATTTACCACGGTAGTGTAGACCAACCTCAGTCTTTTTAACCTCCCAGTTCCCAGCATGATGTAATTATTTTTCTTTACACTGGGACATCTTGTTGGCAGAAGTGTATCCCTACTCTTTCCTGACTTCCTAGAGTTTTCTAATATGCTATTTTAATGAGGCAGTGAAGTGATTTTTAAAAAAATATTTGAAATAGCTATATAGTATAGCACAGGGCAGTCTGTGATACGTAGTGTAGAGAGGACTCAGTCCTGCTCCTGTTGAAATCAATGGAAGTTCTGACACTGTCGTAGAGAAGTAACTACTAAATGTTTTACCAACCACCTTGTAAATCAAAGCTGGGTCACTAAATAGGGAGGGCAAATTTTCTGGTGGTGCTCAGGGATGTTTTATGGTGACTGACTATAGCACTGCGTGTGACCATGTCATTAATTTGGTAGTATTATCTTTTATATAATAAACTTTGCTATACAGTAGTATACTTAATAATGTCATTTTTAAAGCTGAACTAATAAGAGGAACTTTCATGCGATGCTGCAGGACAGTTCATCATATGCAAACCTTTAAAATCCATCTAGATCTTATTTCTGGCAAAACCAGGAAAAGTTACATTAAAATACATTATGTTTATAGGTCTGTTTGATTTGTGCAGCGGCAGTAGCTAGGGTATAGGACTGTGACTGAGAAACCTTGGTTCTGTTCCCAGCTCTGCTACTGTATTGCAGGGTACTTTGAGTAAGGGCTTCTCTCCAGTAGGGGTGCTACAGTGTCACAGTTATGCCACTGGAGTGCCATAGCGTAGGTACATCCTACAGCAGCAGAAGGGTTTTTTTCATTTGTGTAGGTAATTCACCTCTCTGATCAGTGGTAGCTAGGTTGACAGATGCATTCTTCTGCCAACCTAGCAGTTTCTACGTCAGGGGTAAGGTCAGTCTAGCTTTGGTGCTCAGCAGGGTGAATTCACACCCCTGAGCAACGCAGCTATGCCAATCTAAATTTCAAGTGTAGACCAGGCCTAAATCATATAAATCTAGATTTTCAAAAGTGCCTATGAATTTTGGGTGCCCCAAGTTTTGAGCAGTCACCTTGAGATATGTAGGTGTCTCAAGCCAGGCAGCTGAAAAATGAGGCACTGCAAATTAACGGCGATTACTAAAAAAATGTGGCCTTAACCTCTCAGCACCTCAGTTCCTATATGTGTCTAACTGGGAATAATGATGTATATCCCACCTTTATATATCAGATATAAAATGCTACATATGAGGAAAAGTACTATATGAGTGCTCACAATTGTTAGTTTTCACCAACTATCTTTTTAAAAGAAGAGTCTTTAGCTAGCTCCACTGGTGTTAGTAGCAGATGTATGGCATCAGTGCTGGAGCTTAGTCAGATATAGGTGATATGAGTGCTTGATTCATGTTCAGCCTTGGAAAATAGACATAGTCTGTATTTAACCCAATAAGCAAATAAATATTTACAAGGGCTATCTCATTACTAGATGCTAATTTACAATTAATCAAACAGATGATCTGACATCTGCTAATGAAACAAATATCAATATTACATTTAAAAACATACACAGGAATATATACATAACTAGAATGATGGGTTTTTCAAAAAACAAATCTATAAACCAAGGCTACCTTTGAAAGCTACAAAAAAGTCTGGCCTTATAAAAGAGGAATATAGGATGCATATTAAGCATCCAGGATAAAAATATTATATTAACAAGCATTGTTAAGGTTGCTGTGGTAACTTCTCAGTTTTTCCTTAATAGTCATGTAAAGCTTTCATTAATGGCTAGCACGAATTAGACCTTCTCCTAGGCAATCTGAACTCATGTATGGCCATCTACTAAGGGGTTTTTTTTAATTGAATGAAGGATTTCAGCCTTTTTTTAAAGTGGTTGTTTTTCCTGATGCTTTCCCCTTTTTAACTTCCCTGCTCCTGAAGTGTTACTTAAGGGCATCATTAGTGAACATTTTGGGCTACTGCCCAAATATTAATATCAAAGCCCTCAATGTATTTTCTGTTTGTTTTGATTGAGACATTTTATTTTGCCTTCATTTTCTTCATGATTATATTGATCATAGAGATTGAAGTCTCATCCTTTCTCTCTGAGCACCTTTTCAGTTTGGCAAGAAAAATGGTGGAAATACTAGACAAAAACTTAAAATCCTCACCACTTTGTCCTCCTAAACAGTGTACGCATAAGTGGCTTTTGTTATATTTTGTTGTTACTGTTGCTGCTGAATACATTTGTTAAGGTGTCCTCAATTTGATGAGTTCAATCTATGTGGAATCTCCCTTTAACCATAAAATCTTGTGCTGTGAACCTATCAGATCTCACAAAGTAAATATCTGTATACAGTATTAAATAAACAAATAATCAGAAAATAGGTACCTTGCTTTAAGGAGGCCTAAATATGGTTAGCCTGAGTCAGTAACTGGGTGAGAGACTTCCGAAGATCATCTAGATTTTGTATGAAGTACAATAAATTCTACTTAGGGTATGCTTGCATAATCAAGGTGCTAATCAGATATTAACTATTCCAATTAATCCTCACAGCATCCCGGAGAGATAGACATGTATTATGCTCTCCATTTTATGGTGATGATGAAACAGAGACCAGGTTTAAATGCCCAAGACCGCATATCAAAATGAGTGACGGACCCATGATTAGAAAGTAGGAGTTCCTGGCTCTCAGTTTCATTTCCATTCCACCAAACCATAAAAAAAATCTATTGTTGGACATGGCAATATGGGGCACTCTTCCCTCTGGCGTCAATAGTGAACAGTACCTTCGTATGGTTTAGAGCAGTGGTTCCCAAACTTATTCCGCTGCTAGTGCAGGGAAAGCCCCTGGCGGGCTGGGCTGGTTTGTTTACCTACCTTGTTTACATCCCTCAGCCTGCGCTGCTTCCAACAGCTCCCATTGGCCTGGAGCAGCGAACCGCAGCCACTGGGAGCCGCAATTGGCCAAACCTGCGGACACGGCAGGTAAACAAACCAGCCCGGCCCGCCAGGGGCTTTCCCCGCACAAGCGGCAGAACAAGTTTGGGAACCACTGGTTTAGAGGACTCTGTGCAGCTAATGATGTCATCTGTCAAATTAGACAATAATTAACATCCTGACATCTTTCAGTCACTAAAGAAAATTTGGTGTTTTTGTAGCATAGGGACCTAGCATCCTTGCCAAATTCCATCTCTGATGTTACACTGTTTTTGCTGCACCTAAATCCTCTCTGTAGTTTCCTTCTTCACTTCATGTCATAAACTGTGTGTAATATTGCTGTGCAATGCTAAGAGAGCTGCTGCAGCCCGCCCATCCCAGAGGAGACTGCATTTCAGTGGTGGATGACATGCTCCCTATTTATTCATTACCTACCTCATATGATTGTTCTGAAGTTTAAGTAATTAATATTTGCACAGCCCTTTTAGATGCTCAGTTGAAAGGTGCTATAGAAATGCAAAGTTCTGTTGGTCTTTTCAGGCAGGATGTATCCCCTACACCCCATTTTTTGTGATTTAAAGAGGACAATAGGCAACATAGAAGTGGTGGACCCTAATTCTGACCATCTTCTTTCTGTTTGTATTTGGGAGCTCTCTTGGTGGTGAGGAAATGGAAGGATCAAATTAAAATTCCCCAAATTCAAGTTTAAATCCTACAGTACTGAAAAATCTTTGGTTATCTTTTTCACTTTGCCTGATGGTAACAAATTTTGGAAGAGAATTCCTTATCCCTTCCTATAAAAATCTAATCTTTTTATAGCCTAATCCCACAAGGAGTGGAACTGAGGACCTCTTCTTGGCTTCAGTAAAAGTTGCAGATGCAGCATGTCACAGGATTCAGCTCTTAAAGTGGTGTGTGCCTGTGCATATAACATATAGTAGGAATGAAAATATATATTTTTTTAAAACTTCATTTTAGTTTTATTGCTCTAAAAGAAATTTTTAATAGGATCTTCAAGTGGGACATTAAAGCAACTCAGATGATGATCTGTATCTTTTGAAAGTCCTGGAAGACCATTTGGTGAATCAGACAAGCATGTGTTTTTCCTTAGTAATCCAGTTTATTGCATAAATAAGACCCAGTCCAAAAGTCTCCAAATTTACAAAGCTCCCAGTGAAGTCAGTGTGAGCTTCTTCTGCTCCAGGATTTCTACTTCAGTTCCACAATTCAAAGCATATTCATCAGAAAACTTCTAAAGACTGATATAGCAATATACATAAAATTCATAAGGAAATTATAGCCTTTGTTTTTAAAATGGCATGTGTATGGCATAAATATTGTTTAAAACATTGTTTCTTTAAAAGTCATCACATCCATCTTTGCCTGCTTTCTACTGTACCTTACCCAAATCTAACCTATTTCTTGAAATCTCATTTTAAAATAATGTTTTATTAATGGTCTATTAATAGGCAATCATTTAAAATAAGTCTGATTAAAAAGTAGGATTAATTTTAAATCATTGTTCCGAAAAATGTTTCATTTATTGCATTCCTTGTGGCTATTTAAGTTCAAAATTGTATAGCTAGAGGGTAAATTGTAGATACTGCAGCTTGTTTTATCATTATGATGAAAACATTACTCAGATTTGTAATACTAATTAAACTTTCCCCATGACCCTTGACTTTTAATACAAAAGTTGTGTCTCTGTTTTAAAAAGCTTTATTTCTTCAAAGCTATCTATGAAATATGCTAAATGTGTCTGATAGTCAAAGGATACATCATCATTGCAACTTAGTCATCATTTTAGTTCAGTTTAGAGAATTCAAAAACTAGAGAGATTTTGTTTCGTACTGTGAGGCAAATGTGAGGCGCAAACAATCTGCATTATCTGGGACAGTGAGTACTCTTGAAATGTATAAATACAATGTGTTTTGCACAGTGCAATTTTTTTGTAGTCATAGGATGTAAGAATTACAGACAAATCTAAAAGTGTAGATGTTTTTAGTGATAGGAGCTATAATCACCTAGGTTTTTAAATACTAATAATAAAAAAACAGAAAAATATTGAGGATTTTTATTTATAATTGACCTTATAAGTATTTAATTAAATTATCTGAATCCCTGTGATCTGCAATCCAGAACAGTGCTAAAGGAGTTGGCGGATGTGATTGCAGAGCCATTGGCCATTATCTTTGAAAACTCATGGCGATCGGGGGAGGTCCCAGACGACTGGAAAAAGGCTAATGTAGTGCTAATCTTTAAAAAAGGGAAGAAGGAGGATCCTGGGAACTACAGGCCAGTCAGTCTCACCGCAGTCCCTGGAAAAATCATGGAGCAGGTCCTCAAGGAATCAATTCTGAAGCACTTAGAGGAGAGGAAAGTGATCAGGAACAGTCGGCATGGATTCACCAAGGGCAAGTCATGCCTGACTAATCTAATTGCCTTCTGTGACGAGATAACTGGCTCTGTGGATGAGGGGAAAGCAGTGGACGTGTTATTCCTTGACTTTAGCAAAGCTTTTGATAAGGCCTCCCACAGTATTCTTGCCAGCAAATTAAAGAAGTATGGGCTGGATGAATGGACTATAAGGTGGATAGAAAGTTGGCTAGATTGTCGGGCTCAACGGGTAGTGATCAATGGCTCAATGTCTAGTTGGCAGCCGGTATCAAGTGGAGTGCCCCAAGGGTCGGTCCTGGGGCCAGTTTTGTTCAATATCTTCATAAATGATCTGGAGGATGGCATGGATTGCACCCTCAGCAAGTTTGCAGATGACACTAAACTGGGAGGAGAGGTAGATACGCTGGAGGGTAGGGATAGGATACAGAGGGACCAAGACAAATTAGAGGATTAGGCCAAAAGAAATCTGATGAGGTTCAACAAGGACAAGTGCAGAGTCCTGCACTTAGGACGGAAGAATCCCATGCACCGCTACAGACTAGGGACCGAATGGCTAGGCAACAGTTCTGCAGAAAAAGACCTAGGGGTTACAGTGGACGAGAAGCTGGATATGAGTCAACAGTGTGCCGTTGTTGCCAAGAAGGCCAATGGCATTTTGGGCTGTATAAGTAGGGGCATTGCCAACAGATTGAGGGACGTGATCGTTCCCCTCTATTCGACATTGGTGAGGCCTCATCTGGAGTACTGTGTCCAGTTTGGGGCCCCACACTACAAGAAGGATGTGGAAAAATTGGAAAACGTCCAGCGGAGGGCAACAAAAATGATTAGGGGACTGGAACACATGACTTATGAGAAGAGGCTGAGGGAACTGGGATTGTTTAGTCTGCAGAAGAGAAGAATGAGGGGGGATTTGATAGCGGCTTTCAACTACCTGAAAGGGGGTTCCAAAGAGGATGGATCTAGACTGTTCTCAGTGGTAGCAGATCATGGAAGAAGAAGTAATGGTCTCAAGTTACAGTGGGGGAGGTTTAGGTTGGATATTAGGAAAAACTTTTTCACTAGGAGGGTGGTGAAACACTGGAATGCGTTACCTGGGGAGGTGGTGGAATCTCCTTCCTTAGAAGTTTTTAAGGTCAGGCTTGACAAAGCCCTGGCTGGGATGATTTAGTTGGGAACTGGTCCTGCTTTGAGCAGGGGGTTGGACTAGATGACCTCCTGCGGTCCCTTCCAACCCTGATATTCTATGATTCTATGATTCTAAATGTTCAGTATGCAGAGGGATTCAGTCACATGATTCCCATTCATTTTAATAAGAGATGCACAGGTAAATCTGTGCGCTGAAATTCATAGGCAGTTAATTTACTGTTCCCAATTTTGCTCTCTGAACCTGTGCTCCTGTCTACCTGCACCTCCCAAACACCATGAGGGTACTGAGGGAGAAGAGAAGAGGGAGCAATATACAGTGATTAAGACAAAAGCATTCAGAGATTTTTTAAGTTTATATTATTTGCTATATATGTGCAAGGATGAGAAATGCACAAACAATCTGCATTATCTGGGACAGTGAGTACTTTTGAAATGTATAAATACAATGTGTTTTGCACAGTGCAATTTTTTTGTAGTCATAGGATGTAAGAATTACAGACAAATCTAAAAGTGTAGATGTTTTTAGTGATAGGAGCTATATAATCACCTAGGTTTTTAAATACTACTAATAAAAAAACAGAAAAATATTGAGGATTTTTATTTATAATTGACCTTATAAGTATTTAATTAAATTATCTGAGTCCCTGTGATCTGCAATCCAGAACAGATTCTTGCTGAATCCATTTGGTACCTCAAAAAGTGTAGGTGGGGGTTGTATAGTACCAGTGTCTAAATGAAATACACAGAAATGATTACCAGCAATTCTGTTGAGTTTTGTCCCATCAGCAAGCATTGAGCAGATAAGCACTCTTTTGAATAAAGGAGGAAGGAAAGCTTAGAAACATGAGTAGAGAATATGAAAGGAGATGGCAAAGAAGAACAAAGATTTGTTAACATCAAGCCCACTTCCAGCCACCATTGCTTCTACTGAAATCAACAGACTACTTAAATACTATGGGTCTACTCAGCATTAGTAAGGGTGCAAAATTGGGGTTTTTGTCTCAAAGGGATTTTCTTCTGAGCCCCCCTTCTCAAACAGTGAATATGTAACATGATTTAAAGATCAGTCACTAGTGCCAAATATGCAGTAAAGTTATACTTATCTGGCATATGACTGTAATGTATACTGCTTGCATTTATTAGATAGGCAGCCACTTGAGTTGATCAGCTACAAAAATTTCATGAAAAAGAGAGAGTTGCTCACCCACTATGAATAAATGTAGTTTTCCTCACCACTTGCTGAGTCAGCCTCACTTGTGGTCTGAAAAATGAAATCAAAGAGGTTCTGCATATACTTTGTTTTCAACTTGGGATCCTGAGGGCAATAAAAAGGGAACTTTAGGACCAGATAAGGTGGCTTGCCCTAGGCCTTTTGCACAGCTTCTGCAGCACAAACGGAACAGAATCCAGTTCTAACTCCCCTGCTAGGGATACTCACAGGGTGCAGATCCAGGTGATAAGTCACTCCCCCTCCAATCCCCGGAAAGGGGGATATCTCTAGGGAAGGAGGAGCAGCCAATGCATTCTGATTGTTCTCAGCTGGCAAACAGTTCCTGAAGGATCAATGCCAACTGGTACAAGTTAGAGCAGCCCCGGGCTCCCTTAACTTGTGACCAGATGAAGAATGGGTAGAGAATCAAGGAGCCAACCAGCTTCCTGGCAGGCCCGCTCTCCTGTACTCAGTAGCTGCCGAGCACATCAGAGAGTCTGGCTCTCTGACTTTATAATGCTCGCCAGTGGAACTGAACATGAACTTCTCATGTGCTCTCTGAATATGGGACATCTAAAAGAAGCACAAACTGCAAGTGACTTAACTTTTTTCTAGGGCAAATAATAGATTATTTTCCCCCTGATCTGATCTTTATATTGACAACTGTTTCACTGGTTTCTTTTGTACTTACTTATACTGAGGTAGCATTCTGATCTGGGAGATGTATTTTGCCTGGGTATAATGAGAAGGAAGAGGACAATGACTTGGCCTCCAGCACTTAGCTAATGAGTTCATCCTGCCAAGAATCCATTTCCATATGGGGCAGTTGGTATCATTGCCCCTTTTCCTTCTTCAGGATATATACTTGGAAGGATTCATACTTCTGTTCTCTTAGCTGCCCTCCATGCTCTTCAAAAAATTGTTACAGACCTCATTCATACGGACCAATTGACTGTGGATCGTTTGATACACATATTTTATTTAAGACCCTATCTGATTTTTTACACAACAGCTTAGTAACACTACTTAATATGAAAGGCTATTGAAAACAACTGGCTGAAAAAAGCAGAGGCTGAGAAGACAAGTGCTCTGCAATATGAAAAAATGCTGACTATATTTGCACAGTACCAGCCATAATGACAGCATTATTGACGTTCCCATCTGAAGGCAGAACATACTCAAAAATAAAATTACTTATGTAATAGATTGCAACAGATAATCTGGAAGGTTGGAGGGAACAGATCTAATTTAGGAGCCATATAATGCCACATGAAAAATATGGCTTGGTGTAAAGGCTGCATTTCTTGTATGCCAAAAAAAAGAGTTACTTAAAATGCTGTTGTCATTTCTGGACTTTCAGAGGAGTGTCTTTTCCAGCCTCAAATTTGATAGTGTGGACTCTGCTATACTTAAGAGAACAAAGTATGCATGGCTCACTGAAGAAGATTAAATAAAATATCTTCATGCAACAGCAAAATGTGATCTCGCACACACTCGCTCAGTTTGGAGTCTGTTAGAAGAAAGGCCTGCATGAGGAGCAAAATAAGGTGCATCGCTGGCCTTTAACAATAATGGTGCTATCTGGAGGCAATTTGAAAGATAATAGCAAAAACTCTAAAATAAATTTTGTAAATTGTGAGAGAAGATTTGGAAACATTTGTACACATTTAAATAACAAACCTTTGAAAGACAGTGTGTAATTCATAACTGACATGTTCCTAGCCACAGAAGATGAGATCAAGTCATAAAGAGGCTACATATTTACAGTTGAATATAATCAACATAAAAGAGGTAGTTAAGGTTAAAGTGGCTGAAAGGAAGAAACTAGAAGAAAGCTCATGGCAGGACCTGGTAGGATTCCACATCTGTGATGATATGTCCATAAATTCTTAGTTGGCTGTTCCAAGTCTGGAGGGATGATGATTCACTGTGTACATTTCGTGGTCACCATTTCATTCTCCATCATTTGTTTCACACTCAACCTCTGCCATTGCACTATAGAATATTCTGCTCATGTTTTGTTAAATGTGAACTGGACAATGTTGTTTTGTTTTTAAAAGATGGCAAAAGTACTTCTGAAGAAGCCAGGATATTTCTTCCACCATTGCATGGAAACTGTTGGGGTTGCATCATCTGATACCTAGATCAATGTGTCAATAGCTCCTCTCTGTCCCTCAGTGCCTGGAGAAGGATTCTCCAACTGTTGCACCTCTTCTTCTCTTGATAACACAAGCTAAACAAGCAAAGAGGTGTGTTGGTTTACACACAACCATTCAGTTGGTTTCTCACATATTGCTGAGATTGAAAAGCTGGCTTATATGTGAGTTTATATGACAGACAGAACTTCACTAGTAGTCACAAAATTTGAGACAATAATTAGTTGCCTTTGGTTCTGAGGGGAATGAGAGGCAAACTTCTGCTTCTCTACCAGAGAATGGCATCGTAGTACCTATTCATAGGTGTTATTGTTCTGTTGTAAACCCATATTTTATTCCATTACTTCCCCAAAATTGTTCCATTTGGGCTAAAATTTCTCATGCATGGTCTCATTCTCAAAGTGAATTTGTTTTTGTAACTTCCAACAAAATTGGCTGAAATGAGTTATGGGTGCATTAAAAAGATACATAATACCCTTTAGAACATAATACAATTTTTATAGTTGGAAAAGACAAAAATAGGTTCTTTGTTAAACTTCAAAGCTGCTGGTGGCTTGTGCCCACATCTGTACAGCTTTATATATGAATAAGCTTGGACAGGAACAAGGTTTCAGTCACCAGCAAGGGACAACTACCTCTGACACTTGACGAATTTTCACATATACATAGAACTTTGTTTTTGTTATTTATCAACTTTCCTAGGTGCCCAAAGCTGCTGGTGGGCCTGGATCTCCGTTGCACTATGGCTGCTTTGCAGCACTGAAAGCAGCAGTATGCCTGAGCAGAGGAATCTGCTACTGAGATGGGACCATTGTAACAGCTTCTCCTTATTCCAGCCTCCAGCATAAGGGCCGTTTCCATGGAAAGAAAGGCACCTCACAACTTCCAGGTGCTGGAATGACCCCTAAGTACCATTGGTTGCAGGTGTAAGACAGAGTAGCTTGCTCTCTTATGCTAGGTGTTGGTGCATTCCAGCTGCAGGACTGGGGAGCTGCAAACATGGTTTCAAGGCACCTGTACCTGCTGTCCTCATCTGGATATCTGCTGAGTACAGCTTGGCTGTTCCACAGAATCTGTGACACTGATTTAGCTAGAGTTTTTTGCACAGGGAATAATTACAGAATTGGGTCCAGAAGCTGGAACTCTGAAAATACGCACCCTAAAACACAGATTAATGACTGTGTTCAAACTATCCCACAATATACGTAGGGTTCATCTAGAAAGTTGCAAATGGTGTGTGGAAAAGTGTGCCACTTTGTTGAGTGGCAGTGCAAGGAGGCTGAAGAGAATGACATGTAATTATGACTGTGCTCTTTGCTATAATATTCATTATATACAACATTAGAAAAACCCAATAAATCCAAAAGCCTCAGATAAAAAAAGTTTAAACTTTTTTTTTAATTTCAAAACCTTCCAACTCTTCCTTTTAAAGAAACTCAAATCCTTTCAACATACACTTTTAAATTCCCTTAAACAACACTGACTTTTCCTCAGGCATTACCACACCAACACCACAGATGCAGTGCTTCCTAGCTTTACAGTAAGAGATGAAGAGAGGAGACATCTGCCAATGTGCAGAAGTTAAACTAATAAGGTAGTTAAGAAGTTCTATCGAATATTACATATTTGATCTAACATAGCAAATTATCTATATATATTATCCACAATACAATTATACTGTTAGTACAGTACATTAAAACACTTGAAGAAAGTGCATGTGGTACTTGGAACCAATGTTGTAAACATGCCAGGGCTGATCCTCAGTAATTTAAAGAGGAATTCCCCGATACTCTTCACAGTAGGGACGTCTGTATGAAACGGATCTCCTCTAAATTTTGGAAAATGAACTGCAACATTTCTTAGGAGACTGTTTTGAAATGGCAAAATAAAGACAGTTAAATATAAAAGTAGAAGTATGTAGCTTTGCAAATTTAGTTAGTGACATTGTCAACCTGCATTACAGATTTTCATATAACTACGGGATGTCCTACTACTACTGGGTAGGTGAGAGGAGAGGATTTTCATAAATCCAGAAGTGAGCACAGAAGAAAGAAAAGGAGAATGATATACCACAAATTACATTCTCGACAGATTGTGGGTCTGACTTTCATTCTTCTATTAGTTATATATAAGTTTCTCTCACTATGGGCCATCTGCTGTCTTGAATATATTGCATAACGAAAGAAAAATGTCTAACTGCAGATATTTTTCATTCACATAAACTTATCTCAGGTTTCAGAGTGGCAGCCGTGTTAGTCTGTATTCGCAAAAAGAAAAGGAGTACTTGTGGCACCTTAGAGACTAACCAATTTATTTGAGCATGAGCTTTTCTGAGCTACAGCTCACTTCATCGGATGCATTCAGTGGAAAATACAGTGGGGAGATTTATAAACAAGAGAACATGAAACAATGGGTGTTACCATACACACTGTAAGGAGAGTAAGGTAAGCTATTACCAGCAGGAGAGCGGGGCGGGGAAAAACCTTTTGTAGTGATAATCAAGGTGGGCCATTTCCAGCAGTTGACAAGAACGTCTGAGGAATAGTGGGGGGGGGGCGGGAAATAAACATGGGGAAATAGTTTTACTTTGCGTAATGACCCATCCATTCCCAGTCTCTATTCAAGACTAAGTTAATTGTATCCAGTTTGCAAATTAATTCCAATTCAGCAGTCTCTTGTTGGAGTCTGTTTTTGAAGTTTTTTTGCTGAAGAATTGCAACTTTTAGGTCTGTAATCGAGTGACCAAAGAGATTGAAGTGTTCTCCGACTGGTTTTTGAATGTTATAATTCTTGACGTCTGATTTGTGTCCATTTATTCTTTTACATAGAGACTGTCCAGTTTGACCAATGTACATGGCAGAGGGGCATTGCTGGCACATGATGGCATATATCACATTGGTAGATGTGCAGTGAATGAGCCTCTGACAGTATGGCTGATGCGATTAGGCTCTATGATGGTGTCCCCTGAATACATATGTGGACACAGTTGGCAATGGGCTTTGTTGCAAGGATAGGTTCCTGGGTTAGTGGTTCTGTTGTGTGGTGCTGGTGAGTATTTGCTTTAGGTTGCGGGGCTGTTTGTAAGCAAGGACTGGCCTGTCTCCCAAGATCTGTGAGAGTGATGGGTCGTCCTTCAGGATAGGTTGTAGATCCTTGATGATACGTTGGAGAGGTTTTAGTTGGGGGCTGAAGGTGATGGCTAGTGGCGTTCCGTTATTTTCTTTGTTGGGCCTGTGCTGTATTGGATGACTTCTGAGTACTCTTCTGGCTCTGTCAATCTGTTTCTTCACTTCAGCAACTGGGTATTGTAGTTGTAAGAATGCTTGATAGAGATCTTGTAGGTGTTTGTCTCTGTCTGAGGGGTTGGAGCAAATGCAGTTGTATCGTAGAGCTTGGCTGTAGACAATGGATTGTGTGGTGTGGTCTGGATGAAAGCTGGAGGCACGTAGGTAAGAATAGCAGTCAGTAGGTTTCTGGTATAGGGTGGTGTTTGTGACCATCGCTTATTAGCACTGTGGTGTCCAGGAAGTGGATCTTTTGTGTGGACTGGTCCAGGCTGAGGTTGATGGTGGGAAGGAAATTGTTGAAATCATGGTGGAATTCCTCAAGGGCTTCTTTTCCATTGAAGATGTCATCAATGTAGTGCAAGTAGAGGAGGAGCATTAGGGGTCGAGAGCTGGGGAAGCATTGTTCTAAGTCAGCCATAAAAATGTTGGCATACTGTGGGGTCATGCAGGTACCCATAGCAGTGCCGTTGATTTGAAGGTATACATTGTCCCCAAATGTGAAATAGTTATGAGTGAGGACAAAATCACAAAGTTCAGCCACCAGGTTTGCCGTGACATTATCGGGGATACTGTTCCTGACGGCTTGTAGTCCATCTTTGTGTGGAATATTGGTGTAGAGGGCTTCTACATACATAGTGGCCAGGATGGTGTTTTCAGGAAGATCACCGATGAATTGTAGTTTCCTCAGGAATTCAGTGGTGTCTCGAAGATAGCTGGGAGAGCTGGTAGTGTAGGGCCTGAGGAGGGAGTCTACATTGCCAGACAATCCTGCTGTCAGGGTGCCAATACCTGAGATGATGGGGCATCCAGAATTTCCAGGTTTATGGATCTTGGGTAGCAGATAGAATACCCCAGGTCGGGGTTCCAGGGGTGTGTCTGTGCAGATTTGTTCTTGTGCTTTTTCAGGGAGTTTCTTGAGCAAATGGTGTACTTTCTTTTGGTAACCCTCAGTGGGATCAGAGGGTAATGGCTTGTAGAAAGTGGTGTTGGAGAGCTGCCTAGCAGCCTCTTGTTCATATTCTGACCTATTCATAATGACGACAGCACCTCCTTTGTCAACCTTTTTGATTATGATTCTATCTGTTCTTCAGCATAACACGATCTTTATAGTAGACTAAGTGTGGCCAGCCAGCTCTCTATTTGGTTACACATATGAGAAAGCTGCAGAGAGTAAATTACTTCACCTAAGGTCACAATTAATTTACACTCCAGGTGGCTGATCATCCCCCGGCTGCACAGCACCCAGCAGGAGAAAAGCCTGCTAGTTAAGGTGAAAATGGTAATAAAGTGCAGAAAATGCTGGGTACCCCATCTTCCCTGTCTTACAGCAACAGGCCTGGGGTATAAGGATGGCAAAAGGTACTGCACTAATATGTGAATGATTGGAGAGATGGGTATAGTCAAGCCAAAAGTAGGTGGGAAGAAAAGGGAGTGCACATGATAGGGGCCCGTACAACATCATCTCTCCAGTAACACAGACAAGAGAGGTCTCAAAGGTGAAATAAGCTAAAGCAACCGATGGTTGTTTTATGTTCGCATCCTACCTATGGGAAAGAGTAAAGTATGATAGCATTGGAGCCCACTGTATGATGTGCTGCTGCTTGCAAACTCTGTAATACACACATGCCAATTTTCAGTATTAGCCAGTCTAACGGAGGCAATGTGCAGTTGATGTTGCCAACTTATGCAGCCCATGTGCTCCTGCCCAAAAGGAAATCTAAGGGTTTGCTTCTGGCTCCTAATGGCCACTATGGCTCTTGCAGCATCTATATACATTACAGCAGAATTAGCTACATCTGGATTGTCTCTGTCTCATTATACTAATTATAAGCACATTATCCGCACATCTGGGCCAAACTGCTACCATTTCTCTATACACTCATGTCAGGGTATCTAGCTGGCTGCTGCTTTTTGTACCTACCTATCTCTGGCTGCTTCTCCCAACCAGGATACAACTCTTCCTTTTTACCATGTTTGGAAATGTTGAGCATTCACTGCAACCTTTTCTTCCTGATTAAGATCATCTGCCTATTTGTGCTTTAAGGGAATGATTCAGCCCTTCTCTTTCACCTGACTATGGGCTGCATTATCCCATATAATCTACTGGAAGAAGGGATGGTTAAGAAAACTCTAGGAGATTTTACTCAGAGGTCCTCTCAAATCATTCCATTAGGGTCAGGATTCCCCACTCCCCAAGCCCCGCATAGAACAGCCACAGGACCAACATATGTGTGGCGTGCTACAGATCCCAGGGGATGAGCACCAGACCAGAGCCATCCATACTAAGGCCCTATGTCTCTGCACCAGCTGTCTGTTCCAAGGGATCCCACTACACATCCCCATGCTCTTGCCATGAGGCTCAACTGGAACGACCCTACTAGGGACTCTTCATAGCTATTCTGGCCTCAGATACTCTTTGGAAGGGGACTTCCCCACCAGTATGGACTCATTCAGAAATATAAAACAGCACCAGACTTATCTTTCCAAGGTAATCTCCTCATGACTGTGTTGATGGGACTGGGCCACACCCTTTAGTACAACTCTTTGATATGTTTGTTTCTTTGCATGAGACAGTATGATAAGCCTCCTGAAACTGTCTTAAATTAAGGGCTCTTTAGATGCTAGTATACAACCAGCTTGAGTTTGGGGGCATAAAAGGGCCTTTTGTGGAGTTCTAACAGCTGAAATGTGGAACAGATGCAGAGCTAAAGCTAAGCATATTTTGAGAAGATGGCAGAATACTGCAGATCCTGAAATAAACATTGCAGATCACAGCATCTCACTTCCATCACTTTTCATCAATATGCATATTTCACATTTGATGGCAGAATTGGGCCATTAAACATTAAAAGTAGCAGCCAAGTTAAAGCTGCCCACCCACACAAACACACACCTTTAAATTAAGAAACTGATACTTTCATGGTGTATTGCCCAAGCTGTCTCTTATCTCAGGAGCATTAAGCCTAACGGGCAATCTTTTTAAGTACACTATGAACCACTTTTATCATTGTATTAGGAAAACAATACTTTAAAAATACTTTGCACTTACATCGTTCTATTTATCTAAAAATCTCAGAATACTTGACAGAAGTGGGTATTATTATCTCTTTACAAGTAGGGCAACTAACAAAAAAAGATTAAATGACATGCACAAGGTTGCAGAGTTAGTGGCAGTTGGGAAGAGATCCCCAATTTTTTTGCCTCAGTGCTTTCCTAAACATTATGCCATACAACATCCTACTCCTGCCCCCCAAAAGTAGGATTTTCTCCAATATCAAACACTAATATTGTTTTGTTTCCATTTTTTGAAGAAAAATATCAAACAATTTCTTGTAAATTTTATTTTGTGTTGATCCTATTTGCTTGTCTCTCTTGAAACTTTGAAAATAAATTCCTTCCGTACTGCTGCTGTTCATTTCTACTAGATGACCTTGATTCCCCACTACTTCCATTGTTAATGAAAAATAATCACTGTTTTCCCCCATTAACATCAAGATCTATACATCTTGGTGCACAAGAGGTCTTTATTTGTGCACCAACATTTTTGCTGATGACAACACATTTCTGGGAACGGATGCTAACTGTTGCTGCATATTCAAGGGCCATATTCAGAAAAACATCCCTATTCAGGAAAGGACTTAAAGTTAAGCACATGTGTATAATTAAGCACATGCTCAACCACTTTCTTGAGTCAGTACCAAAAAGAGTACTGAAAAATACTGAATTGTGCTTAGAGTCCTATAAAAACTGTGACGATTAGTTTCCCATACAATACCATGATAGTTTTCTTTAAATAGGAAAAGAAACTCTCAAATCTAGATGATTAGTAGATAAACTTCCCCACCAGTTTATAATAATTTATAAGTGGGTCAGATAGTGGTCATGAAGTCTTTGTCGGTCCCTGTAAGCAATCATTTATTGTGACCAGTGGAAAGAACATCCTATTCTGTGTGTTCCTTTGGTAGGATACCAGAATGATGATGCAGTATAAGATCCTTTTCCAAAACCCATGTCTGTTTTCTTTTCAAAGCATGTGAAGAGTTTGATGGTTTAATAGGTAGCATTATATGACCTTCTGCACTGGCAGGTTCTGCCATTTAGACATGTAAGTAAATTTTTCTCTTAACATGTGAAAATGAAGAGTATGGTTTATTCAAAGCTTCACGGCAGAAGATGTGGAAGTAGATGTTTTGGGGCAATAGAAATGCCAGTAGCCAAGAGAAGAATCATGAGTAACTTCTGTTAAGAAAGGTATCTCCCAGTTGTAGCTAGCCAACTGGTTTCTGTACACTGTCTAATGCTAGAGGCTGCTTCTGTTTTGTTGAGTACTGTGCAAAGCATTTAGTTGGTAGTAAGAGTTGCAAGGTTTCTTCATGTGATTAAAGAGGCAAAAGAGGCCTTCAAGTACACATCCTGCTATATTCCAGTAAATAAATTACTGGATATTTTAGAAGGATCTTCTACCGAATAATTCACAATTAATAAGCCCATCCTGGATACCTAGGAAAGAAGATACCTAGAAAAAAGAAAATGTATGCATAAGTACAAATAATAAATAAATAAAAATTAAAAATCGGAATAGAACACTTAGAATAATTAATACTATTTTATGTTACACAACCATAGATTTTAATTAATGATTACCAAGATTACAGATTAATATTTATAAACAAGGATGCATTTCTCCAGTCACCATTTAAAATGCATTTTCATGGGGTGGTCTACTAACCTGGTGGAGATGTGCTACACTGAATTGATGCACTGAAGATCTGAATTACATGACCAAGACTAGTCTCTAGCTCCCTAAGCCAACAAGCGATAGAAATATTATTGAGAAAACACAATGGAAGCACTTATATCTCATCACCACACCACCACCATCTTCTTTAATTATGAGTAAAATGCATCAATCAGCCTAAACACGCAGGTTAGCAAGGTTGTGTAGTTTCTGCCCTATTCACTACCATGCTATACAAGTTTACTTATTAATTATTTTCCTAGCTATGCCCCGTAAAAGGAAAGCCAATTCTAGTACAACTAATACCATGACATACATTTTATTTTAAAATCCAGTATTTATTAAAATAATCCTTTGCATAATCTTTGGTCCGAAATGAGGTTTTCTTTTATTTCATGTTGGTACTACTTTCCCCCAGTTTGCTTCACATTTTTTCCCATTACTAAGAAAATCACTGTAGTATACTGTAATCTAAGGGAACAAGCAAAAGCGTCCTTCACGGTGATATCAATGCTGTTCAGTAGTTCACCCATCATTTTTTGAAATACAGTCCACCCCCCTTTATAACCTGAGGAACACATCAATGATCCCCACAATAAAATGAGCCCCAGAGATATTCTCATGTCTTCTATGGTTCTGATTCAGCAAGGTTCTTAAGCATATGTCTAACTTGAAGCATGTATGTTGTCTCAAACTACTTGAGTACATATTTAAGTACCTTGATGAACTGGGGCCCGTATGACTTGAAATGTAGTGCCATTGCACAAAAATATGACATTATTTTATCTTTAAAAAACAAAATGAAAAATGTTAAAATCCCAGAGACAATTTACAATTTGTATAGAAAGAACTCATGGCAGTCTGATTTAATCTAATTTACATTTAGAGAAAATCAAGGGTTAATGAAGTTAAAATGTTATGTGATCAGAATCAATCCAGGGTCTTTTCTCTGTTCATTATTCAGAAGAACAGAAAATGCAGTGAAGTGTTCATTCTTTAAGTGTTCCTAATAAAATTCTTAACTGAAAAAGGTGAAGGGTGTTAAGCAATGATGTTAAACTGTTGTGAAACAAGAGGAATTACATTCTGTAGATTCCTTTATTGGCCAACCTGTGCCTATGCATCCTATGATTTATAATCATACTAGCTATTAATCCTAGACAGAATATACAGGAAACCTTCCAAAGTATGAAAACTTCCTAAGTACTTCAAATTCTTTTCTCCCTTTTTTGTTTCCCACACCCAACTACCCATAAAAGACACATTGTGATTTGGTCATGTTTTACACCCTCTTTGCACAGGTCTAAATGACTACACAAAGCTGGGGAAAATCAGGTGCACACTGTATCCACATTTTTTTGCCAAGTTATCTTGCATACTCCTGCCTATTTGGGCATGGACACTTTTCTTTTGACCACTGTCTGCTCCTTATTCATGTCTGTCAACAAAAAATGTTCACTGCAGTCACACACCAAGGCACAAGTCACAAAAGTTACAGGAAAAGTAAAATAAATGATATTTATGTGTCATTTAGGTAGTCAAGGGAGAAAGAGTGTGCCACCCCCTCTTTCTAAAAATAATGCCTCATACAGGTGCCATCTTCATATTTCTCTGGAGTCAAATCACAGTTCAGGTCATCCATATCTTTCTTCAGTGAAAAAAAGTCTGATTTGCAAGCTAATGGAAAAAACAACTATATTAACCTATTGTCAGCATATCTGATCTACTAAATAACATGTATAAAGACTCTCATTGGTCATCCATTCCCATCAGAAATGAACAGAAGACTCTTACCAGATCTTGGAAAAAGAAAAAAAGTAACATCTCCTGCCACCTGCCTCAGGTAGTTAAGAGGAGGTGACAGATAACACCACTATATTGTCTTAAGTGAATGCTTAGAGGCATATCCAAAAGAGATGCAAACATCTCTTATTTGGACATTTATTCTCCTTATGCTCCTGGTGCATTTTAACCTCCATTTTCCTGACTAGAGCAGTGTGTAGGTGCACATTTCTTATAGCAGCAGTCTAATAGTCTACATATGTATTGGTAAGCAACACAATTACTTTCATGTGTTGTTTCTTTACTTACGTTTTGTATGTCACTTTTACTTCTAAGGTGCAGAGACAAAAGACTTGATTCTTCTTTCACTTTCACCAATTTTACACTTATGTTAGTGGAGTTACTCCTAATTTATATCTAAGTAGGTGAGAGGAAGTCTCCTGATTATTCTCTCATATACAGAGATAACACTTTTGAAATCAGTAAAGTTATTCCAAATCAAAACTGGCATGAGAACCGTGTACACAATTAAGCATATTTTTGTGCCTGTGCAGATGGCAGCTATTCTCAAGGACTATATGATTTAACTAGGAAAAGGTGAATGACTGACACTGAGGTTAATTGTTCAGCTAATAAGTGCTGCTTATAACTGACAAGTGCTAATTATGTATTTGTATTCCAGTGCATACCACAGTGTGCTAGGCATTGTCCAAACATCCAGGAAGAAACTGGTCCCTGCCTTGCCTTGAAGAATTTACAATGTTAGAAAGAACTATGCTAGTTACTTGCCATGATGTGGTTTGGTATCTGTTACTAACCACTAGTGTAGAAATAAAAGATCTTTATAAATTATAAATAAGGAAACTTGGAAAGCCTTTTATAAAATTATAAATACTGTGGGCACACAATGGTGATGATGTAACACAGTTGTCAGCTCACAATTAATTGACTTTGCCTTTGCCATTGCTTTGAACGATGGCTTGAAGTAACGAATATAGCTAAATGACAGTGGGTATTAAAGGAATGGTTGAGAACTTGCAAAAGGCATACATTTAACTCACATTGCCAGAGTATTTTCAGAATATTCAGAAAAGATGTTTTCCATTATATATATTTGATAATTACTTGTACATGCACCCTGGACAAAACTCTGTCCACCTTACAGATAGATCTCCATGTAAAGCATCACTTAATATTTGCATACTGCATACACCTGACTTGAAAATAATGTGTTGAAAGTACTGAAACTAAAATACATGGTGTCATCTATTCTTGGTAATTTTGTCCCTGATGAATCAATAAATACCAATCAAAATTACTTATAAAATGGGAATTACAAAAGTAGAATTTTATTGACAATGGTTCACACTATACAATTAGCTAGGGTAATAACAATGCAAAATAAGATTAAATAAGCAATTGTTACAGAAAAGGAAAGCTAAAGTTCCAAAAGTGACAATGTACAGCAGGCTCTGCTCCTCTTAGACAAGTAATCCAACTGAAGTCAGTTGGGCTACTCACATGAGCAAGATGAGCAGGAATTGGCCTTTTCTTGGTTCCAAAGGTTTGCAGGATTTCAGCATCATGCCTTGCAGGAAACCTGTGAGCACTTGGTATTACTGCATGCCTCATCTCTTACTGCATGCCTAATTTTTACAAAACATTTAATGACATCACCACGTACTATCCAGATTGAAAGTGTTTAGATGAGTAACCATAAAATCTGAGAACTATAAGTCCTCTTTTCATTGTCTTAAACTGTAACGATGTAGAATAATGTGCGGTACAAGATGTCAGACGGTTGAAAATGGTTAAAAGAGCCTGAATCATGGTTAGATTGCTCATGATGCTGTACTACAGATAATATTTCAGCATACTGCTATCCCAAGAACTCAAATAATGCACCAAGCTTCTTTACCACACAAGCATTACAAATAAGATTGGATGAGGTGACCATAAAGATTTAAGAAAATCTAAAATGTTAAGATCACATTTGCAAATATAACATCAGTATTCCTAGTACGTTTTAGAATAGATATGTACATTTCTGTACCTATCAAACACTTAATAAAAGATGGCTCCTCTAGGCAATTTGCAAACTATAGTTTCATCTAGATATATGTCAGTGTAAATCAGGAACCTTCAGTTCACAGTTTTTCTAAACAAGTATGCCATAATCTATCCTAGTCCTGTTTCCGTCAGACCCTCATAAATCTACCACATTGCACTGTCTTTTCAGAATGCAGTCAAATTCACAAATATTTTAAAGGTATAGTGAAATAAACATACTGCAAGTCTATCATTCTAGTAGTAGTCAGTAATTTCCTTCACCTGCAGTATATATTTCATTTTAACAGATCTTTAATAGACACCAACTAATCATGTTTAAAGCCTACCTCTTTATTATTACCCTTTATCCATAAATTGCTTTTTTTGGTGACCTTAATATATAAAGGTGAAGATAGGCAATCCTTCCAAATAAATACTTATCTATATGGTTTTGGTTTTGGGATATTTAAGATGGAACTAGCTGGACAAGACACAACTATAGTTTTCTTAATTTTCAAGTGCCAATATTTAATTTATATTGTTTAAACCATCTAGTACAATTAGAAATATTGGAAGTCCTTAAATGCAGCGTTGTTTTTTTCCTAACATTTTGATATATCCTATTTTTGATAAAAACATAAAAACCATTGTGACATTTATTTTTAATCTTTTAAAACTAAGGTCATATATGGACTTTAGAATATAAAAAAAATCTTTTCCTGGAATTACATATTATAGTTTTGTATTTATTGAATGCGTTCATAGGCTCCCTTAGGATGTAAGATGTATGGAAATATATGTGCATTACTAAAGAAAGAACTAAATTTATTCTTTCCCCACATCATGCTCTTCTTTTCAGTAAAGGTTTTTAATTCAACACAGAGCTAGAATGAGATGGAGCCAATTTCCTGGTCTATATGTGTGACAAATGCTAAAAGTGGCACAAGATTAACAAATTAGTTGAAGTATAGATCTTAAAAGATTTTTTTTACTGTGTCCCCAAATCAAAATGCATGCTTTATTTGAAATGAAGGCATCCTTTAGAGCTAAGTAATAAATGAGGATCTTATATTTTCCTGTAATTTAAGATGAAAAGAACAGTAACCTGAAAAATTGATATTTATTTGGCATACTTTATAAAGGTTTTATAACACATAATTCAAATAATGTTTTAAACACAATTAGTTGCATTGTTTGGTGATTTAATCCCGTATTTTAATATTAGGTTTACCATAGAAAGTTAGTTATTTTGAATGTGTGTATATTTACTTTACATAATTAATATTTTTCCAATATTAATATCAAAATATTGAATTATTTTTTCTTGAGCCATATGTCAGATAGGAAAACCCAGTTTAAAGTGAGTCTATGTAGATATACAGTATGAACACGTGTGTCATTATAAAAAGGTTTCTTTATGGTGGTTTGAAATAAAAAGTATGGAACTTGACCTTTTTAGCCGACATAGTAATCACCTACTTGATGTAATCCAGATATCTAATACCAAACAATAAAAACATCTGTGACAACAAAATCATGCAAAGGTTGTGGAATTGTTTAATTTTTTGAAAACAATACCTATATTTAATAATCAGATAAGCCTGAATTGGTTTTCTCTTTACACAAAAAACTTTTGCACTTTGCAAATGCTGGTTTTAAAGGGCTATTAACTTGGACGGGAAAGCTTTATAAGCTCTCGTGCATATGTTTTGGAGTTAGCTCATTCATTCTGCTTTTAGAACCTTGTCATAGTCCACCTGTTTTGCTTTTTCTTAAATTACATCAAAATAATAGCATTCTTTTAAAAAGTACATTCTTACTTGAGGTATCCAACCACAATATGCTTAAAATTCAAGAGGAGCCATATTCAGGTTATATGTCTCAGTCACCCAATCTCCCTTTCACATATCTGTTCATGTTGACAGACTATGTCATAATACATCAACAGAAAGATCAGCACTGAAGAACAAAAATTCATCACCTGACAGCAATAGGAAAACTGATTTCTACTATTAAATTAGCAAAAATATACCATTACTTCACTACCAATAAGGATACTACAGCTAAAAGCATTCACTATAATATAATTCTGAATGAGCATCAGGGATTTTTTTTATTTTTATAATCTTTACGTGCGAAAAAGGGGAGGGTGGGATGGCATTAGAACTCGAGGACGTTTACATCTTTGAGTTAAGAATTGATTTCTGCCAAATTATTTGCCATTTTGTCTGTTACTGTTATAAATACTAGTTTAATTGAAGAAAGCTGAAGACAGAGCTTCAATTCTGAAATATTTTCTGATGGAGTCTCTTCTTTTTCATTAGTTCAAGCATATAGCTGGTAAATACTTTGTATCAATAAAATATATCAGCTCCTTTATACCTTAGAAAGCCTACTCATGTAAAGAAGCATTTGGGCTCTTATTGCTAGAAATGTAATTTTTAATATACTATACTATGCACTGGTGTTTCAGTAGTAATTTAACAATACCTGGAATAAATAATGTGTTTTGCAGCCTGGGGCAACATCTGCCACTTATGCATTAATTCTGCCCCTGTTTGAACACTCTACAACATATGCACTTCTCTTTTGTCTGTTATCCTAGAGTTGTGTTATTCCCAAATATTGACATCATCTACTTTTATCAGCACTAACTGCTCTGAAGCTTCCTAGTCTCATGCTCAGCTCTATTTCTTTCTATTGATTATCTTCCTCACTCCAGCAGGTAGCTAGCCAGCAAGGCTGTCCTGAGAAATAGCTTCCAATGACTTTATACGCACAATTTACACGGAATTGTTTAAAGAAGATATTAGCCTCAATACAAATCAGTGAACCTCATTTAGTCAATACTGCACAATTCAGCTGTTGGCACCCTGTCACATGTTAGTCTTTAAAGTCAACTACCATACCCAATCTTCACATTAGCTATAGTATTTAGTTTCATATTAAAATGAGGCTAGTTTTTCACTTTTCTTTTCTTTTTGAAATCTCTTCAATATACTTTTTACATCACCTTATTGAGCCATATGATAGTAATATCATTTTAAGTATAAAAACCTGAGATTAAATGCTTGATTTTTGACAGTGTCCTTAAATATAATAAATTCAAAGGGAAATACTGTTAAGTTAAAATGGAGTGTTTTTCATTAAGTCCAATCAAATGGTAGACAACAAAGGATCTTTTATTTGAGAATATGAAGTGAAAATGAAAACCAGAAAACCTTTACTAAGAAAAGGTCTAGCTAAATTATGTTGGAAGGAGGTCTCCAGATTGAACCTGGGTGTTTCTTTAGCTAAAAGTGAATTAAACTAAGATGCACTATGGGGGAATATTTTACAAAGAGGTGAAATCTAATGCTTTATGGAGAAGAAAATAGGGCCTAAATATAGTTAACTTTGAAAACACTCAAAGAAAGATCACATATAAAAAAAGAATGTAACATCTAATCTATTCTCTTATAATTAGGATGAGGAAATGTTTGGGGAAAGTAATGTTCTCCCTTTTGTATTCCATAGCAATGCTATAAAATTTTATATGTATCGCACTGGTCCTTCTTTTTTAACTTAGTAGGCTATCTTACCTAATGCTAAGATATCCAAATATTTGGGGGGGGGGGGGATAGAGAAACACAAGTGCATGTATGTGTTCTTTACTGTGATAGTTAAGCAATGTGATAACTCTTCAACAGTACAATTTCCATTAAAAGAACTCCAGCTTGTGCTGTTCATACTATAATTTACATGTACATCTACAGGCATCACAAAAATGATGCTGTGATCTTAGTTTTGAAGTATAAACCTTTATTTTGACCCTATTTAGCAAGAAAAAAGAAAAAATATATAGATTACACCTTTCAGTGATATGTAACATTTTAGAGACAAAAAATTAATGTAGATCGCATATCAAAAATCATAAGTAAGATATAAGACATAAGTAAGAAGTTTGGGAGTATGAAGAACAAAAAGTAAACTCTGAGCAGAATATCGATAGGTCATAAAATATAAAAGTAAAAAAAATGCAGAATGCTTTTTAGATCTGGATAAACCATCATCTGGATTTAATGATACACTTCTTTTGGATATTCTTATAGGTAGAACGATTTAAATTATGTAACTAGCTAACCTCTGGGAAAATAATCAATTCTGGGCAAAAGGCTTTACTCCAGATTTTGACTATTTGAATATAGAAGGTGCATTTTGCATGACCTTTGCTTCTTGCTCTTTTTACTTTAAAGATCACTGAGTGGAAACTAAGGTTCTGAACCCCAGGTAGAAGAGACATGCTGAAAGATGACCAGTCTAGCCTTCCCCATACATCTTCACACACACACACATTTAACGTAATAGGATGCTCACAGAGGAGCCTTTTTCCCCCACTAACATTCTACAGAGAACCATTTAGATACCAAAGGAAAAACGTATGCAGTGAGGACAGAAATAACTGCATATTCAGGCAACAAAAAGGCAGGTGTGGTATGGGAATTCCTAGTGTTTGTGTCTGCTGTTGTGTGTTTGTTGTTAAAGGGATTGAGGGCTATTTTCCATGGGTCTAAATATGTTTAGTACAAATGCAAGTGGAAACAGACATCTATCAAATACTGTTTCGTATATTTAAAAAGTATGATGTCCTTCAGCTACTGTCTATGTGTATGTATCTATGCTAAGTATTACTCTGTTCAAATTAATTAGTAATACCTAACAAAGCTATAAATTCTCTCACTTGCTTTATTAGTGAATGTGTTTTACATCTTAGAAGAAATGTTTGTGCCTTCAGTTCTTAATTGTACAATAATATTTCTACTGTAACTTTTCCTGTGATAAGATAATAGGAACTGGGAAAGATACCCCAGTAGTTAACTCAGTCATATCTTACAAAGATAGCTGGATAGAACTGTACTTGGAAATACATGTAATGTGAAGTCTGATTTTTGAAAACCCTAAACTTTTAAAATTAACTCTGAAAATTATATTTGTTTCAATAATACAGTAAATGAGCAGATGATGAGGCACAAAGTATCTTTTAAGAAGGTATCTTGCATTTATTAGAACATTGTATGCAACCTAAACATTTATAAAATGAGATTAGTGTAGCTGTTTCTGCAATAATTAAAAATAAATTTTATCAATATTACCTGCGTCTGTTTTCATTATGACAGAAAAAACAAAAACAAAAATTGTGCATTGTTGCTTATGCTGTCTATGGTCATCATTAAACATGACATTACTTATGATGTGTTGTAGTTATGATCTCCTTTTTTGGTTCTGTTTAAAAATAAATAATAGTAATGGGGCTTGGAAATCCCCCAAGAGGTAGACTGGTAATATTTAGGGAGAAGGAAACTCTTTGAAGCTTCTTTTAGCCCAAACAAATGCAGTTTTGTTTTGTTTCTTTAATACATATATTACTAAACTCAGACGTAGTGTTTCTTTAACCAAAGGAACTTTTTGTTACATGCAAGGGTGCATGTGAATAATTTATAATCAAGTTTTAATTTATTGTTTTTTTATTGATAATCTAATATTATAGACTTTTAATAGCAAAAATAAGTGATTAAATGATGAGGCTTTTCCCCAAGCCCTTACATTAAGATACCATTATTTATGTTATTTATCAGTAGAACATTGTTAGCATCTCTACTTGATTAATTTTTGATTAATGCTTTATAAATTTGATCTCGGGCATATGTATCCTCTATGATTTTTAGACAGATGTCAGTCAGTGTTACCATATCATTTTTTATCAGAAAATAGAAAAGCATGTTAAAAATTCGCCAGCTAATATGGAAAATCTCCACAAGGCTATATTATTAAATGCTAATTATTTCCTTAAGATAAGTATTAACTGAGGAAAAAAACACTGTTTATAAAGCATCGTAATCCAAATTAGGTATAAAACTACCTAAATGGTTGCCTGCTTTCCTTATGTGGTCTCCATAGATGTTCATATAGTGCATTAAGTAAGGTAAAACTGGTAAATATATTGTAATTATTCTCTTGATATATTAAATCCAGTATGAATATGTCAACATAATTATCAAGAAAACACTATTTTTGTACCAATTCAAGTTAATCAGTTTAAAAAATACATATGTACTATGTCTGTGTCTATAAACTATTTGTGAAAGAGGGAGAATAAGTTGTTCTAAGTGAAAATGAGCAGCGTTGCTCTGTCATATGAGAGAAACACAACATGACAACTGTCCTGCCACTGACCTAGAGGAATTGTGCAGTGCAGGTGGTTCTACTTAAAGGGCCCAATCCTCTTGTCACTAACGTAATTTGTAGTTAGTAAGTGTGTTTTAAAGGAAAGTTTTACATACAACAATGCTGATTAAAATCTTATGGACCATATTAGTGGACTCATGGTCCCACAAATATGGACTTAGTACTAAGACTACCTTTTTGGGAGTTAGTGGTAAGGAACTAACCAGAAGCATCAATTACATGGAATTCTGAAAAGATACTAAAATGATACTCATGTTGTTTAATATACTACTTTATGTTCATAGTTGAAAATGAATTAAACATTTTAGAAGGAAAAAAGCTATAAATAATAGAGACAGATATTCAGGACTCTAGATGAAGACCTATTTACCTTCCCACCTAATTTAAAGAATTTTCTTGGATATCTCCTCATTCATACTTCAGTGTGCTTGAATCAGAATTCCAAATCTGACTTTTATATTTTATACAGATGTTAAGCATTGTGGAGGAGAAGAAAGAGGTTTTCTTTATATTCAGGAAACAGTCCTCACACAAGAAAAACACCAATGCGATTCAGTAATAATGTACATAATCCAACTTAGTATGTACAAATCTTAAAACACTTTGAGCCATTGTGTAGACAGCTAAAACTCAACAGTTCAGTGCTTCGACCAAAAACTTCCATAATCTAATATTATTTGAATACTGATGCTTGTGCTAGATCTTCCTGTACACTTTTTAAAAATAGTAGACTGGGCATAGGTTGCATTGCTAGTTATGGCCTCTTTTCCATTAGGGGAAAATAACTAATTTCTAGATCACTTTTATTTAAACTTTGTTGCAAACTTTGTTTGCAAATGGTCTTAGGAGATGAAGTGTTCTTTAGTTCATTTGAACAGTAGATAACTTTATTGAAACAAATCAATTTAACAAGTTAATTAGC
This sequence comes from Eretmochelys imbricata, assembly GCF_965152235.1. Lineage (NCBI taxonomy): Eukaryota > Metazoa > Chordata > Testudines > Cheloniidae > Eretmochelys > Eretmochelys imbricata. Next base: position 54,713,412 of record NC_135573.1, on the reverse strand, counting down.
TTTCATAAATTTTTTCAAAAAACTAGAACTCCAAACAGCTCATTATCGTAGTATACAAAGAATGGAATATATTTTAAGGTCTTGCTTTACAGTTCCATCAACATACTGAATATATACATCATTAGAATAGGTATCTATTTTAAAATGTAGCCATGGTCCACTCAATTGTGATGTGATTCCCAAAAAGTGATTAGTCCAGTGCAAGAATGAAAATATCTTCAATATTATCCCTCTATAAAAATATGGGCTACTGTTGGTAATGAAAAGATGGAGCTGGAGCCAAGAAAATCCTTTTTCTTGTCTCTACAAAAGGCTTTGGGCCTAATTATTTTTAAGTATAATCCAGCCAACATCTTCTCATGCTTAGCTGCACTGAGTGACACTATTTGTGATGCCCAGTCTGCTGAAACTGAGCAGGTTGCTGTCAGTTTAAAAATGACTATAATAAAAGTGACCATGAAGATGGATCTTGTGATTTTGCGTTTCTAATCAGTCATCTGTGAAGAACACTTTTGCTTTGATTCAGCAGACTGGTGACAGCCATGATTGATAGTGCATGAGGATGAAAAAAGGTTATTAACTGTCTTCCTATTAAACTCAATGTATTACCCCTCTAGGTGCATCTCATACTTTAAGTTAAAGTACTTACTCAGGTAAGGTCAAGAATGAACTCTATAAACACAGTATCCATCCTGTTGTAGATGAAAAAGGGACTCTAACGCCAAATTTTAAAAATTCAGCATTAAATCTCATTCGAATACAATAATCTTAATTATTTTCACTAAAACAAAAATAATTATGCTTTTGTGCATACCTATATATATATATATATATATATATATATATATTCACTATATGTGTGTGAGACAGAGGGAAAGAGATCCACGGTATATGTAGATGTACATATTGGTTACATCTGGCATAAAAGTGGAACTAATGCTAGATACGCAAAAGAAATGTGGAATTGGAATGTTAAATATTACAACTTGGCAATACAAGCATTGATGCAGGAATATAGCATTTTGCTCTGTCAGTGGCTAACTCTGCAAAGAATACAGGGGTTGTTTTTGATAATTTCTAAATAGACCCTGTTATTTACAAAAGAACCACCCTCAAATGTTTTACTAGTTAATTTTGTTTGCCCAAAATATATATTTTAGTATTTATTTTTAATTTCATTTCCTCTTTGCACTGATGAATTTCATGTCAATCGGTTCACAGATATTTATTCTAACTTAGAGGGAAAGTGTAACTAATTATATATGTTCTAAAATTACTGCTCAACAGTTATATTGGTAGCTAAAGTATTTAGATATATTTAGTTTTTGACAGGTAATCACTGTGAAGTCACCGTTTTAAAGGAGATGTAGTATAAAACAGTGAAATGAATGTTTTCTGTGTTCATTATTACCACTGACACTGAAAATCCACTGAAAGGAAGATCTGATCCACACTCTGTATTCATATTATAAACATTTTAGATTTATGAGTTTATTCTAGGAGGAAATATTAATAACATACCATATATGTACATTTTAAATTAAAGTGCTTATAAATAGAGCACTTTTATAAACAATGGTCTATTTTAGATTTTTTTAAACTTATTTTATGCATTTGAACATATTTCAGATACACTTTGAATTCATTTGTGCACATTTTAAAATGACAATCCCCTACTATAAGGTTCTCTCTGAGAAGACCAAAATATAAAGAAACTAATGACTAACTGTAAGGTGCACACTCTTATCTAAAGGAATGTACATACTTATTAAAAATAAACTATTACCACTACACTGTATCTAGAGTACCTGCACCGTATATAGAATCCCCAAAAGACACAGTACTATTCAATACTTACATTTTGGCAGAAATTTAAAATTCAGTTTTATAATATTCCATTATTTCCTCTTTAAATTATGTTGATTATACTGCTAAAACTCATTAAAAATTAGGATACATATTTATAGAGACATAAGGGAGTGTTGCTCCAAAACAAGAATCATTTTTCTGAAAAAAAAAATCCTTCATATATTTATACTTCTACAGTGATTGTGCTTTAATGCATCTTCAAATATTAACGTTTGCAAAAAAAAAAAGTGTGTTTAATTTTTTTTCCATGATGTTGGTGCATTTCAACAGCTTTCCTTTTTTAAACTGCATACAACAAGACTTTCGTAGTGGGTTAAAATGAATACCAGGGATAAATGTAATCTACCTATCCGGTGGCATTTTCTCACAGGAAATGTTAAAATAATCCTCTATATGGTCTTTATTTCAGTAAATTCAGTTCCCCTCAGGTGTGGACCTGGGAATATGCACCAATTTTTCACTTTTGTAACATTTCTGCTTTGTTATAAATTGCAATCTTGTTTTAGCCCCATGTGGATTTACAACAGGCTTCTTTCTCTCTGACAATTTGGGGTCACTGTGGCTGTAGGTGAGCAATAATTTCAGGGGTGATGGGGATATTGACAGCATTTAGTAATCTAAGTTCCTGGGCAAATATCTGTAAAACACACACTTCCAGGTTGGACTTGTACTTAATGAGGTTTATGGATGGTACTGTTTGCCTCATTTCCAGAGTGTATTTTGTTTTAAACTGTCTTAAATATTAATTTCCATTTGTTTTTGCACGTATATTGAGAAATGTTTAAAGAAAAAACTATCATTCCTCCCCGAGAAATTTTTAGGAATCTAGTCCTTTTAAGCAAAGCAGCAAATTATGGAGTCATAGAGTTTAAGGCCAGAAGAAACCACTAGATCATCTAGTATGATCTCTTGTACATCACAGGCCACTAACACCGCTCAGCACCCATACACTAAATCCAACAAGCAAAATTAGATCAAAGTATTATAGCCCACAGGAGGCTAGACTATTATGTGCCACAGAGAGAGAATAAGAAGGACCAAAGCACACCAGTGCCCATAGCCCCCCACAATGTCAAGGAAATGACTAAATGAGATATACCCAGCTAATCTGGGCAAGTGACCCATACCCACATGCTGCAAAGGAAAGTGCAAAACGCCAAAGTCACTGCCAATCTGACAGGGGGGAAATTCCTTCATCACCCCACGTATCGCAATCAGTTAGACTCTGAGCATCCACTTTTAACAAATCCAAATGGTGTCAGACTGTGAGAAGATTTGAGAGCATCTTTTGTTTTGAGTACCCTCATATATGCCTGGAGCGGGTGAAGCCAGTTTACAGGAGTTTGTACCATAAGCAGTGCCTGCAAGTAGTCCATGGACTTGTTCTAAAACTCCCATTGAAATCAATAGCTCCCATTAATTTCAGCAGGAACTGTATCTAGTCCAATGTGACTACTCACCCAAGTGATAATTTGTAGGATTGGGCCCATAGTATTTGCTTCATAAATGACATGGAGTCTGGAGCGGGGGACAAACAAAATATAGCTCCAGCCATTCACAGAACAGCTAAAGTGCTTCTGTGAAATTTGGGTGCCGTTCATCAATTTTATTTCTTCCTCGGATATCTTAAAAGGCTATGTATGCACTGTCAGAAAAACCTAGGCCTATTCAACCTGGACTATGGAGTATCTGAAAACTAGAATAGGCCCCAAATCTCAAAGATACTGGCACAGTTTGAAAGGTCTTGTATTCAAGTACCGCTCCCTTCTGGAAGATACTGTACTTACAGAAAGCAAATCCTGTGGCATGTTGCAGACAAGGTACATGGTACCCATTCAGGACTGAGCAAAGGGCACACACACAGGCATGTGCCATAGCGACCAGCACTTGAGTAGGTCTGTACCAGCACCTTAGTATCCAGGCTCCCCTGCCCAGAACCAGGCTGCTGTTGGGGGCAAAAAAAAAAAAAAAAAAAAAACCCAAGGGCTGCCTTCTCTGTCCCTTTCGGTGGTGGAGGGAGCACTGCTGCTCCGATGGAGGGAAAGCTGCACAGAATTAACCACAGTGGTCATAAACCTTGGATCTGGGTCTGGAGTTTGTTTCTGTTGTTGGTGTTGAGGCCTCGCACCTGATTGTGCCTGGATGGGGAATATTATAGCGCCAGACACTTTACACCGCCTTCTCTGCCTACCTTGGGCTTCAAAGCCCCCCCGCCAAACCTGAACTATTCCTCCCTGCCCCCTAGAGGGAACAGGGGCTAATGGGGGAGTCCGAGAGTGTGGTGGAGAAGGGGAAAGGAGCAGGCGGGGCCCCTGCCAGCTGCATTTGCTTCCTCCAGTACCTGTGCGCAGGGGCCGCCACAGCTGCCGCCTCCGCCCATCCCCGCCCCCCCCCCGGCGGTGAGTGTGCGGCGGCTGCTGACAGGCTCGCCAGTGATTTGCTAGGCTTGCCGAGGTTGCCATAGCGTTGACTCCTTGGTCCCTGCGAAACTGCCCAATGGCTGTAGGGTTGGGATTAAAGCGGGAAGAGGCAGCCGCCGCCTCATCTTCAGCAGCTGGAGCCAGCAGCAGCTGGAGCAGGAGGCTCATCGGGAGAGCAGGCAAGGCATGCAGAGCCAGCGGCCTGGGCAGGATGGGAGAGTATCCGCAGATAATGTACAGTAGTAGGAAGAGTGGGGGGAGTAATGAATTCCATCAGAGGGCTGGAAAGGAAGCATTTCTCAGAGATCTGCCACATTTAACATTGCCCACACGAAAGACGTTATTAACAAGGAGGGGAAAGGCAACGGGGACGTGATAAGGGAAAATAGATAATGACACGTAATCCAAACCATACGCTGGAAACCAAGTTACTTCGCAGAACAAGAGTTACACGCTCAACTTTTTTTTTTTTTTTTTAATAGGCTGGGATTGAAAGCTAGGGAAAGCAACTTGTTAAGGAGGGAAATACTTCTCTAGGAACTGAGTAAATAAAATAGCTAAGGAGGAACAGTGATGGGAGGGGCAGACAAGGGCGCATATTCTTATATACAAACCCTAAAGGAAATTGTAAACTAGGAAGGGAAGCGGGAGGGCTACTTCTGTTGTAAATTAGAAGGTAAATGGAGGCTAGCCGGGAGAAAGGGAAAAGTAAAACTATTCAAAGTCTAGAACAGAAGCACCAGTGAAATTTACCCAGGGTTTAAAAGCCCCAAAGGGAGGAGAGCGTATTGTCATTTGGTGGCACTCATCTCCTCTGGTGTGTAGTTAGGAGAGGGGGAATGGGTGCGGATAAATGTGAATACAACACAAGCCTGTAGGAGACCCAGTCCAAAATCAGATGAAGATTTAGCAGATAAAGACAGGTATGAAAAAGAGACTGGAAGAAAATATGAGGGCAGAACATAGGCGAGAAGAAACTTGATAGAAAATCAAGAGAATCGGAGGAGGAGGAGGCAGGATCTAAGTGGGGAGGAAAAATAAGAGAACTTATTGGATCGAAGGAAGGAAACAGCCACAGCAGAGAGGGGAAGAGAGTGTGGCAGAAGAAAGGGAGAAATTGAGGAAAGTAAGGACTGGAGGAGGAGAGCGAATGGTGGGAGAGAGTGAGAAAAAGAATGAAGGAAATAGCGAAAAACTGGAAGGGGAGAGTGAAGGAGGGACGGAGGTGGGGAGAGAAGGGAGGAGATAATGCGAAGTCCCCAAGACTAGAGAAGGTGAATCAATGAGTGAGAGAGAGCTCAGTCTGAGGGTTAGGTTAGATTTCCAGAGCTCATCGACCAGCCCGCCGGAGTCACTATTCAGCCCGAGTCCCAAACACACGCCTCACTAACTACTTTACAGCCACTTTCATTGATTTTCTTTATCAAATAAACATAATACCCGTTACAGCAACACTTCCTCTTCACGCAGTCAGAATGCCACCAGCTCTGCTTGCTGCGTTTCTCCGGATTGCAGTTTCCTCCTCTAGCTAAATCGTGTTCTTTCACATAAATGGTCAAGTATATTATTGCTTGCAGAATTTTTCGCTAATCTGGAAAGTACACTATTGACTCGGTAAATCATTTAGATTGTAAAATACAGGTTTCCCCCTCCCCCCTCTGCAAGTCTGGAGTGCAACCGCAAATTTGTTCCTTCAGTTTTAGTAGTGGCTAGTATATTTACATATTTATTTTTGCTAATAAGTGGTAATTGATTGAAAGGCCAACGTTTGCGGTGAACGCTGTCTCTTGGATAATATAGAAAAATTAACGCAACTTTAGCAGTTGCATCTAAACTGCCAGTCTGTCTAAACGCTTCAGTTTTAAAACTCAATTTCATTTAAAAATGTATTTTCCCCTAAAAGTAGCTCCCTTCGATAGCTGTGTTTGAACTAGGTTCTTCCATATATGTCAAAGGGCTGTTGAATTATTCATTATTATAATTACTATCATCATTGTCATTATCCCTTTCCATGTGGCAATAATTTTATTATCGTAATTTGATACCTGAAGAATTTCCTGTTAGTCGTTTGATTATCATTTTTTCTACTGAAAAGAAAAGTTTTGTTTATAAATGAGAGAGAAATATTTTAAATGCTTTTATGTTTGCTATAGATTTCCGTTTATCTAATCGATCGGAATGCCAATAAATCGATTAAAGGTTTAGTGTTTTACAAACAACCATTTTGTGCTTCTTGATTTTACATTCAGAAGGATTTTAATAAAGCTATTGCTTTCTCTGAACATTTGTTCACCCAAAATCTAATATTCCATCATTTTTTATTATTTACAATTACAATTTAAAGTGCCCCTAATGAGAAGAATAAACACAAATAAAAGAAGGAACTGTTCTGTTCAAATTACTTTGTGCCAGTGGTCAATATATTTAGGGAAAGCCCTTAAAAATCATGGTGAATTATATGCGATCATACAGTGATTGCGGAATATTAAATTAAACTTAGATAAATCCGCATTGAAGGAGGCAGCACCCAATCCTGAATTTATTTCCCATTTTCTATAACAGCATCACGGCGCTCCTCTCTTTGCAATGACAATGTGCCAAATCTAGGCATTTTGAAAACATTTTCCATATGCTTTAACTGGAGACTGATAGACAAAGAAGAAAAGAAGATGGTCTTTTTTCTCTTGAGGTATATTTCTTTTAACTCTTTCTCCAAGCTTTTCAGATCTTCATCATTTTAAAACAAAAGTTTGAGAATCAGTAGACATTTTTTTTCTTTTACATTTCCCCCCTTAACGCGTAATCAATTCCTGAACTCTGGAGTTTCAGTTACGCTTTAATGCAGGACTATAGAACTATCCTTTCTGTACCTTGACGGACAACATTTTTGGGAGAAAGCATTGATTCATTTAGCTTTCGCTTGCTGGTTTTTGTAATTAAAGATGGTTTTAATTATACTTTTTTGTAAGTCAGATCAGATGTGCTGCTTGCTTGCTGGAAGGATTTTTTCTTTTAACTGTGCTTTTAATTTATGTGTAGTTTTTTTGCGGACAGCACAGAGGTGGTGGGCTTTTATTTAGCTGTAAAATCCACACGTTTGCTTTGAAAACTTGGCTCCTTGGGCGAAAATAACTTTTCCTGGTTGCTTTATAATCACTGTTGGTCGCAGAGGTAGTTTAGCATATTGTCTACACAACAAAGATTCCAGTTTTATTGGCAGTGAGGATTGTTGGAATTAAGTTTAAATATTTCATAACTTTCTTGTCTGTACAATAAGATCGGTAGTTGTATTGGCTTTTTCTTTCTTTTTTCTTTCTTTCTACCGGGATCGTTTTATTTTTAAAGTCCCTCTTTTTTTCCCTTTTCCAGAATAGAATATACCCCCCCCCCGGATATATCACTACTGGAAATAGGCTCTTGGGCTTTCCTGAGGGGGTTGGCGGGCGGGGAGTAAGCGGTCGTTTTCCTCGATTTGCATAAGAGCTAGTGAGGTGTCTGTGAAGTTGGTGAACTGCTTTTGTTTGGGGGCTAGTCCTGACTGTTTTTGTTTATAAACACTGGGGTGGTTGCCGGGAGGGAGGGAGGTCAGCGGACTGTCAAAGCGCTGACCTCTGAAAGCCCAGAGGGCGCCTGGCTTCTTCACCCTCTCCTGTCTCTCTCCCTCTCTCTTTTCCTTTCCAATCCCATCCAAGGCCAGGAGCTCAGGTTCAGGGCATTTAATCCCCGCGATCTTTCCAAGAAAGGAGCTGGAAAAGGGCCGTTAAGGCTCCGGAGGAAACGCTGACAACTGCCTGAGATCTGGGTGGCTTTTATAGTAACGTCCCGGTGCGAGATTTTGTGCAGCTCCAGCCAAAATAACAACAACAACAAAAGGCCAATCAGGAACTATACTATTTAGCATACAAAATCTTATCGAGATGCTTGTCCTGTTTGGATATGATTATTTTTGGGTTACTGCTTATAGAAGCACTTTCAGTAGCAGAAGGTAGTTCTCCATTCTAGGATTTGGGAAGTGGGGGGGGAGGGGGGAGAGAATTTTAAGGCATTATGCTCATGTTCTTCTATTTCTTTTTCGAACCGAACTGTAACTTTCTAGTAACTTTTTTCCCCCCTGTGTATTCTGGAATGTGTTTGGTTTGTGCTTTGTAAATTACCACTAGATTTGTGTACATAGTACCTGCAACGTGATGATAATTTATTAATAAGCCATGCGCTTTTGCTCCAGTGTCAACTTCATCTCCCCAAAATGGTCCGAGAGATTGCTATCAGGTTTAAGTGTGTTTTGAAAAGAAGTTGCTGAGTTAAACAAAAAATGTTAGTTAACACACTGCCTTTGTCAAATAGCCCCCGGGAGAAGAAAAGACAACAGACAAGGAAAGGAGGTGGGGGCTGGGGATCTGAAAGTGTCTGTTGCTCAGATAAAGGGTCTCTAACACTGAAATCTTGTAATACCTCGTTTCAAACTGAGCTCATGTATAGACTTAGGGAACTCAGTCAAAAGACACGGATCCTCTTTCCCTTGGGCTGGGGGCCATTTATTAGGGAATTATGTCGGGTTGTTAAGAAGGGGAGCGGCTGTAATTATGTATAGCCTCATGCCCTTGTGTGTCCGCGGTACAGATTTGGGGAATGAAATGAGCCTGGCAAAGAGACTTGGTGTCAAAGTGTATCTGTTGGGTTTGCATTTCTTTGTGGAATAAAGCATGGTAAGTGCTTGTTCCTGGCCCTCTCCAGACCCTCCTCACCCGGTCCAATAAGTTTCTGTCGGGGCTCCGTATGGGGGGGGGGGTGCGACACTAAGAGGGCGACATATTTTTCCTCTTCGAAATGTAACGTCACTATCAGAGCTTTGGTGGTTTCAACATGAGGCTTTAAAAAAAAAACAAAAAAAAAAAACACAAACCAAAAAACCCCCCTACAACAACCCAAAATGTATAACGGTGCCTCGAGGAGCGGTTTGGGGGAGGGGGTCCGCAGAGACCAGAGAAGAGGAGCTGAGAGGTTAGGCAGGAGCCTTAGGGGGCGATCAGCTGAGTGAGTGGGAGAGAGAGGGAGGAGAGGGAGGGAGCCTTGCAGCCGGGGCCGAGCAGCTGGGGAGCCCGCTTGGAGCAGGAGCAGCAGCAGCAGCAGCCGGCCAGTCCCCGGGTCCTTCTAGCTGCTGCTCGCCTGCCTTCCTTCCTCCCCCTGACAACGCCGAGCTTCGCTCTTATCACATCCCACAAACCTGCTGCTGCTGCCTTTCGGAATTAACCTTCTTCGATTTTTCCTCGCTACGTGGCGATCCCCGGGTTTCTTCTAAACTGTTAACATCCCGTAGTGCCTCCCCCCCGCCCCCCGTAAGCTACTATTTTTAGGAAAAGAGAGAGCGAGAGAGGAACTATCAAACATTAGAAAGGACAGTAAACAGTGGCGGAAGAAAGCCTGAAAATGTGGACTCTCCTCTCACAGTTCCTGCCTGCATTCCCCCTCTTTGTTCCTTGAGCTGTGACTCAAGAACACTAGAAAGGGCTGTAGCCCCCTCCAAGAAGAGATAAAGGAAAGAAATCTGCAACAAAAAAGAATGACTTGATTGATCTGACGTTTGGTGTTTTGACATTAATGACATTAATGATATTGATGTTTCACCAGAAAAAAAAGCACTAAGAATAAAGGGGGGGGGGGCGAACTTCAAAACTAAATTATCTTCCTTTCCTTATTCTTCTATGACATTAAGTATACGTGTTTCTTCACTTGAATTTGAAAGAGATGTATTGTTCTCAGGTGTTTCTTCATCGTGCTGTATTTAATTGTCTCCAGTCTTAGGAAATGTTTTACCATCCTTCAGGCATGCACTTGAATGGACAATGCATCGTTTTAACTCAGAGTCCCGTTTCGTCTATAATTTAAGCCTAAAAGTCCTCTTTCCATCATATCACGTCAATCTATTCCTGTAAATGGGATTCAGAGATTTCATTTTCACCCTTTGTTTGCATCTCTGTTTTTTTCTCTGAAAACACCAATCGCTGTTTCTTTCACACACTCAGTCACAGGAAGCTTTGCTTTCCGAGATCTACATGCATATACATACGTTTGCATATATGTTTTCCTTTAATTGAAGAGCTGATGTAATCCTGAGGTAAGGTTTGCAAAGGAATAAAGTTCCTCTCGAGAACGCGAAAGTTCTTTTCTTTAAGTTCGAGTCTCGGAGGTTTTCCTGAAGTTTGAAGTAGGGTTTCTCTAGATTTAGGTAGTTTAGTTTCTGTCCCCGTTATAGTGGCAGTTCCCGATGTTTTGGATAACGGTATAAAGATAACTGTACTTCCATGCTGGTGACTTCCTCTTCCACCTCCCCCCCGACCAATTTCTCCCCCAATCTATCAGGACCTTCGCTATGACCTTAAACATCTGCTTTCAGCAACTTGCTTCCCTTACGCTGGCCTGTGCCTGCTCTTTCAGGGCTGCCCTAATTCAGCATCAGGTGGGGATTTTCCTGTTAGTGTTAGTTCCAAGATGTGCAAAATGTTCCCCTAGAATGGAAAGGTTTCGGGCCCAGAAAGGTGCATATTTATATCTTCTGTTTTTGTGGGGATTGGGATAAACCTTTCTGTTGGTATTTGGCGCTTAAGGCCTAAGACAAGGTTTTGACATGTATCACCAACTTCAAAGGCATGTCAGCTCTAAGGTTATGGTTCACCTGCGCAAGGTCCCTGGTATTGTAAATATCCCATGTATTTAACGGTTACTTAGTGATTTTTTATGGTATACCCATTTCTGGAATAGCATTATTAAAAATCTGCACGTGTTCCTGCGGTGTATTCGGAGACTCTTTGAATAGTCATTTTTTTTAATCTTCAGTAGGGGATATTTTAAAGTATGTCTATTCCTAGTTTTTGTTAATTATCTTTTAATGAAAGTGTCACTCATATTCACATCTGTAGTACTGTATTAGGTTAGGATAATTAGGTTTTCAAATTAGAAACAATCTCCTTAAATCCCATACAAGACAATATCTGTAGTAGATTCCCACTTATAATTATATTTGTACGTTTTCCTCTATTTTTCATCATGGTAGATTTTTTTTTCAAGAAATGAAGCTGCCTGATAAAATAACTTAGCTGACAAAATATTAATAAAATATCAATAATTGTCCTAAAGGTGGTTCATGGTATGTACTATACTACATGTATAGTATACAAAGGTATTCTTTCCCTATACTAGTATTTACTTCGTTTTGTTAACTCTGTTTATTGTGGATATTTTATAGTTCATTTGCCATTGCTTTTTATCTTGCTGATTTCCTTAACCCGTTATATCGTCGGTATCAAATACAATGTGTGTGTGCGTATGTGTATGTAAAACTGAGTGTGTGTGTGTAAATAAATGCTTCTCCGTATCTATATAAGTAGATATTTCCCATCTTAGACACACTATCTTTCTTCTTACGGGGGCATTCCACATTCATTATCCCATTCCAGACATATTTCTTCCTAAATCCCCATTTAAGAAAACAAAAAACAAAACCAAAACCCCCTCACTGGTGAAATAATTAATTTGCACCCACTTCTTTTAAATTCCTGAGCAGTTAAAAGAGCAAGACTTCTCCCCCACCTTTTCTTTTTTTTTTTAATTTTCCCCTGCCATCTACTTTGTGTGTATGGGTGTATGTGTCTGTGTTACTAATGAAGTTTGCAGACTTGTGTTTGTGTCCATAAGCTCCTTTCCTGCTGCCCCTTCTTCTCTGGGCTGGTTGTGTGGTTCCTGCAGCCCCTACGAGCCCCCAGCAGCCGCGGCAGCTCCAGCTTCTCTAAGTCCGGGGCTGCGCGTCATTTGCAGTCTGGAGAATGTTGATCACCTCACTAATTACACCTCTCTCTCTCTCTCTCCTCTCCTCTCCCTCTCTCTCTCTCGCTCATTCCCAGAGTGCATATCGGGAATAGACACACAAAGACATGCGCACTCAACTTAATCAGCCATTTTTTTAAACAGGGCTAAAACGATAATAATTAGCAGAATAAAGACATATCGGATTTTCATTTCCTTTCCTCCTTTTCCCAACCCCTTCACAACCAAACAGCGAGACCGCGGTCGGCACATGCTTTAACAACTCCCGGACCCCAAAGGACTGCTCTATGCCCCCCACTTCTTGCTCAATCATTTTTATTTCCACCCAATAAAGTTGGAGGATTATTTTTTTTTTTATTTTTTTTAAATGAACCTTCTCTCGTTTACTTGGATGTGATCAGCTGTTAAGTAAATAAAGCAAAACAAAAAAAGAGGCGAAGATCCAGTAGGAACTGCGAGGGGAAATGGAAAGTAAGTTTTTTCTTTAACTTTTATTGAGTAGTTTGTGTTAAATTTAGGTCGAGTATCGATTATCTTTCCAGGCTGATCTTGCACAATCTTTGATATTTCGCTCTCGCTCGCTCTCTCTCTCTCCCTCTCTGCCTCTTTCTCTCTCCCTCACATACACACACACTCACATCCCCAGATCCCATGTATCTCTCCCTCTCTCGCCCCCCTTTTTTCTGCCTCTTTCCCCATTTTTAGGTACAATATTTGCTCTCATTTGGGGGAGGAGGGGCTGCTTTCTCTTTCTCTCGCTCTCTTTTTATTTTTTATCCTGGGGGGTGACATTTTTCGGGCTCTAACTTTTGGATTAAGTGGAGGATTCTACACGTTTTTCCAGAAGAGGCTGTCTTTTTCTCCCCCCTACTCCCCCCCCCCCATTTTGCATTTTTAGGGAGCTGGAAAAAACCTGTCAGATTAGGAAAAATGTTACGACTGCCAGAAGTCATCGCCTGCCAGTAGCCCCCAGCCCTTTACCCCTTCACCTTCTTTCACAGCTTGATCCCCCCAAAAGTTTGAGGTGCATTTTTTTGTGGGGGGGGGCGCAGATTCCCCGTTTTTTCTCCCAACTTTCGCTTTTTAGGGGGCTAGATCCCAGCAGGACGGAGGGGATCCGGACTGTGTGTGTGCGTGCGGGTGCTGCTGGGGTGTGTGGGGTACTGTGTTCGCAGGTAGGTTTCGCAGCAGCAGAAGCTGTGAGCTCCTCTGTCTCTAGCAGCAGGAAGAAGCAGAGCCCGTTAGCAGCGTGCTTTGCCTGTGTGTCAGTTTCCACAGAGCTGCTGGGAGCCCGGCTGGCTAGAGGGATGTGCTGACGGACGCTGTCTGGAGCAGGCTGGCTGCCGGAGCAGCTCGCCAGCAGCTAGGGGCATCGCTGCTATTGGGCTCTGGGGCTGGCTTAAGCGGCCCCCCGCCAAGGCTTTACGGGGAAATCGGTATGTTTTGAACCCGAGGAAGATGCTGTAAGACACAAATCGTGATAACGCAGCACAGCTCCTGCTCTGGCTCCTTGTGCCGGGGATCCAGTGCATCCCTGCCGACCCAGCGGCTAATGGCAGCCGCGTCCCTGCTTCCCCCTTCCGCCTTAAATGAAATTCCCTGTAAAAATGGTAATAAACTTTCCCCCCAGCCGGTGCCAACTTACGGCCGCTCCCCTCCACTCCTCCCCTCTTTCATCCCCCCCAGCAGCAGCAGCGGCAAACGCACGGGTTGGTATTTCTTTTGTTACCTGCGAGGCGGGCGGCCGAGGGTCTCTCATCGGCTGCTTGGGGCACTGGGTCCAGCCGAGAGGGGAGGCACATCAGTCGGGTTCAGCCTGTTTCACCTCAGCTCCGTCCCGAGGAGGCTTTAGCTCCCATTCAGTAACACACCCTCCTCCTCCTCCTCTTCCTCCTTAGGTACCAAGGCTCAGATCGCAAGCAGAACACCCCCCCTTCCCCCCCCACCCCAAAAAAACCAACCAAAAGACAACTTGCCAGGCTGAAGATGGTGGATTTACACTGAGTCAGACACAAGCAGGTTCACCCAGGAAGTCTGACCATCCCGTTTTCTGACAGTTGCATTTCCTCTGCTCCATTTCGCTCTCCTGGTTTTGTTTTTGTTTTTAAAACCCTGTTCCATTTTTAATCAAGGATCATGTAGTTGGCAAAAGGAGAGAGAGGGAGAGAAACAGGAAGAAAGAGAGAGGGCTGTTGTTGTTTTGTTTGTTTTTTTAATTGTGTTCCCCTGGATTTTCAGTGGCTTGATCCCTAGGAGCGGTGGTGGAGTGGTTAAGCATCATATGTAGTAATATATTTTTAGTTTGGTGGTGGATGGATGGAAGAGGTAGTGAGCAGCCTTTGCAGCCCTGCCTGTTGTTGGTTAGATTGAGGCAGAGACTTGGCTGCGATTGGGACACGACTGTGACATGGGCATCGATCGCTTCCATTGAGAGCAATGCAAAAACACAGCCTGGGTATGTAACACTCTCAGTGCCATCAACACTTGTTTTACTTTATATTTACTGGAAAAACTGACAGAACAAGCCGAGTGCTTTTCTTTTAAAGAAGGAATACGGACAATTGGATGGGAAGGTGCTCAAAGAAGATTGTTAAAATAAACTGCAGGGGGGAAAAGCCTTTATCATTATTACTCCACTTTCTGTTCAACTAACTGTATTTAAGGAGTTTCTTTTTCTTCTGGTCTGGGGGATCCTATTAAGCTGAATGAAATAATAAATAATGAAAAACACCCCCAAACAATCAGCCTTGAGGGAATATCTGATAGTTTTCAAGGTTTACGGTTTCAATCGGCAGGAAGGCACACAAAAATAAAAGATGGCTAGCCAGCTGTTTTAACCTTTTGCACCTGGCTTCAGTGCAGGGCTCATCAGGATTATTCAGTTATTCATGCTATCTGTGCTTGAATATTTATAGTATAGGATCTAGAGATCCACACACTGCACTGTAGCATCTATTTATCCTCTGGTCATTGGCTTTTGGACTTCTTCAACATAAACATGTATTCAATAGTTTTCATTTTTATTATAATGAGCATATAGGGTCAATGAAATATAGGGGAAAAGTCGTAAATCTGCAAAAGTGAAACCTACCCAACGAACAAAGAAAGGTCAGGTAAACCATCTGTGTAAGTCACAGTAATAGTACCTGCTATTGGTTTATGCAGGGATACTGGTTTATTATTCTCTAAAATGAAACTTATCAGTTAGACCAAGTTCAAACTAAAGGAAACCTTTGCAGATAACATATGGCATGACTTGCATCTTTCAGAATATGGGCACATTTTTGTTCTTTGATTTTTTATTAGTTTGGGTTTATTTTTAAAAGATGCTGTACCAGCAAAGAACATATAAAGGGGGATGAGAAAATCACTGTTTAATATTGCAGAATTTACTGCTTCCATTCTGACCATGAGCCTAAATTTACACAATGAAATTTGATTATCTCTAATAACAATATTAGATCCTGCACTGGATGGATGAGAATTGAGGTGGTTTTGTTGATTGCAAGGGTTTAATGTTGCATTTCAGAATCTGATGTGGTTTAGCCTCCCTTCCATTAACTGGAAAACCCCTGAGGTTTTACAATTATTTCTTAAAGATAATACATTTAAGATTGCATTGGTAGGCTGAAGAAAAGTCATAAAGGCAAGAAGGGAAGCCCTTAATAACTCTTGAGATTCAGACATGTTCAGCAGTTAGATTGGCTCTGACTTCACCAAGGGTCGACAATGTGTCATTTCCATGAAGCCAAATTGCCCTCTGCCTATATGATATTAATGTGCAAATCAATATTTCAGGGATTAAATTTCCCTTCTTCATTTTTTATGGTTTCTACCTCAATAAGTCTCAAGTCTATTAGAAGAGGCTGGATGATTTAAAATCTTTCACTGCAGAATGACTTGTCGTAGCCTTGTTTCACAGACCGTTTTTGGATTTTCTTTATAAAAGACCAAAGGCATTCCAAAGAAGTTGATAGTCAATGTAGGGACATGCTCAGTATTGTAAAGCCCTTGTTCGATTAAGAGCTAAAAAGGTATTGAAAATATAATATATATGTTTATATAATATATATATACAGTCTATTGCTTTAAAAATATTATGCTAATCACCTATTGATTTATTTCAAAATCAATTGAAGCTCCTTTCTTATTAGTGATTTGTTCAGCATTCTTCAGCTTTGTTGTTAATTTTCTTAAACATCATGCATGAATTAATCTGCTGTGAGAATGTGTTTGGGGTTTTGGTTTAAGAATATTTAAAAACAGACAGTTTTGCCTTTCTAATGTAAGTGATGTGAACAGTCTAGTATAGTTAAAAGAACCAGGGCTCTTTTTTCCTGTATTTAGAGTTCAGCATTGTTTTAATGAAGCAAAGGGGCCTTTTACAAATATTTTATGATTTCTAAATAGATGTTTATCAGCAACATATATTAAGAATATCCTTTTGAATATTCACGATCAGTTAAAAATTAAAATGGAGATTCTGATCTGGAAGGAAACAATACTTGACAGAAAATTTAGGTCAAAATATGAGGTTGTGACTTTATCACATAATCTTGGGAAGGCCCTACTGTCTATCATTTGGTGTTGTTTTATAGTCTTAGACCATCTGGACCAAGTTCCGCACAGCTGCATGAATTTCATATGTGATAGAACATTTTTTCCATTCAGTGTGAAATGTTCCTTCCTAAAAACGTACACCAGACTCGCTTAATTTAGTCTGCTAAAAGAAATGCACATGAAAAAGGACAAAAGGCTCTTTAATCTCTGCAAGCTGTTTGTTTTTCTTCAAGATTCCTGTCTATTTGAGTTTGAAAAGTCATGTTTATTGAGGAGATGATTCTGAGGTGTGACATTAAAATAATATATGATTTTTGTGCTAGTTTCTGCTCTCCTAGTTAATTTGCACAACTACTTTTTATGCCTGTCAAAACAGAGAGTTAATCTATTCTTATTTACAATTAATCTCAATAAAATTAATCTTAACTATGCCTTAGTCAGTGGCTTAAAATATCTAATTATATTCAATTAACTGCTGTCATAGTAATTAACATTGCTTAATTGCCTCTGCATATATTTATGTAAAGCTCATTAGTTACTGCTTGCTCTTTTTTTCCTTTGCTCACTTCCATTTTTGTTGCTGTCAGAGCACTGACATCAAACCCTCTCTAGGTTTTGACAATTCTGATCTTTAAGGATCTGACTATGCCAGTGAGGACAAATGATTTTGTAACATTTTATTTGGGTAAATATTAATGTTTTCATATGCAAAGAGATACTAGTGCTGGTCTTTAAAGTACCTCCAACCACCCCCCTCTCCCTCCACCCCACGCCAGCTCAGACAAAAATATTTTCTAGCCTTGTTGATAGAAATATGAGAAGCCAGGTTAAGCTTTGTGTTTATAAATGAAGAGCCTTTCTGCATCTGCCTTGGGGCTGTACCCACAAGGCAGAGCTTTCCTGCTCCAAAATCATTCTAAGGGTTAAAGACTTGGCCAGGGTTCAAATTGAAAAGCGCCCAGGGAAAGTGCATGTGAATATGTACAAGTTTCATGTAATTAGTGCTTAATTATATTAACATATGCAAATTGTCAATTTAGGAGCTTGTTGAGCTGGCAAAGATCAGCCAGGCACAATTGCTGTATTGTTCTGAAACAATAATGGATTTCAAGTTGGATTGTGGAAACACATAACTAGCTATCTAATTTAACTCATACCATGGTGAAATTTCATTAGTCTCCATGGAGACTGGTTTAATTGTGCTGACTAATGTTCTGGGCTGCAGAATGTCCTAAAAAGAAAGCGTTGTTTGCCTAATCCACCTTACAATGACACTTGTTTGTACATGTTTCCCTTGTGTGAGAATTTGCATATGCAAATAAATAGTTTCTCTGCATCATTTGTCATGGCTGTTCATTACCCATGAAGAGGACATTGTTACTAGGCTGTTACTGAGTCTCCCAAGACAGGATAGTGTCAACCAGTCCAGCCACATTCTTTCATAATTTGTTTCTGATTAATAGACCAGAGTGAGGCTCATTCTATTCAGGCCTCTGCAAAGGGAAGGTCAGTTCTGTCACTGAAAAGAGTTTCCGCAGCAACTGAAGGTTTTCTCTCCCTCCCCTTCCCCCTTTTTCTTTAGTTAACATAATCATATTTAGAATAATGTATTCTTGCTCGAAGGAATACCTCCACTAATAATCTCCAGTTTCCTAAAGCAAAAGAGAGGGAAATAAAGGAGATTCTGGTATTGGAATATTAATCCTGTTTTTGACAGAAAGGTAAACTGATATAATTGCTTTTCAGTCGAAGGAATGGGGGTTTATACAAGTGTGAAAGCATCGGAAAAGGATTAGCATTTTTTTGCATAATGAAAAGCTCTGTTGAATAGGGCACTGAATGGTTGACTGAATGACTAAGATGAAAGGAAGATGAAAATGCAGGCTCCTCTTTCTTTATGCCTATGCTCAGCTCTCCCTAAAGTTATGTTTGTCCAAGACTTTAGAAAACAAGCAGAAGCTCAGATTTCAGCAACTTTATAAGATGCCCTGAGTTTCCATCATCATGTGAAGTAATATGTATGATAATACTGCAGCTAGAGGATGATAAACACAGGTTTGTATGTAGAAGAGTTCCAGGAACATGACAGGCTATCCAAATATTGACTATTGGGTACTTTGCCTGTGGGGAGGGGGTGGGAGGTGGGGAGTTATTTTAAAAGTTTCCAATGGAAATTATGCATCAGTACAGAATAATAGTCTAATCAAGTTTGTTATTCATGCAAGCTGCATTTAGTTAACACCTGTTTTAATTAATTAACTATTTCTCTTTGGAAAAAGTTATGAATTCTGACTTCGTCAAGTGGTTAAGTGGTCTGTAAGCCTTTATGGGGAAAAATACTCTCTTATTCAGTACTTAACATGGAAAAATCTGATTTAAATAGAAATTAGTATATGAATATAATGAACAATATTTTGGCACGATTGTATCAATATATTTTAACTTTTTAATACACTTACAGTAGGTTCCCATATCACTAAAGGTCTGACCCTACTGTCATCAAAGTTACAGATTAAAGGCAATGCCGGTTTTAAAAGAGCAGGATCAGGCCTTATGTTAGGGCTGTAACTGGTTAGTTGTTGACAGTGTGATCAGTGCTCATAGTTATATTCTCTCAGCAGTAATTAGTGCAGTTAAAATACCTTAAGGGTTGAGACAGTTTTGAAAGTGGGAATTGGTTCTCTTTGTACATATGTAAATCGATTGCAGTGTAGATGATTATTTATATATATATGTATTTAAATAGTTATTAATTTAGTGGCACTATAGAAAAGTGTTGGTAGACTCTACCATGTATTATCTTTGTTTGTTTGCTCTTGTTAGTTTGCAGAACTTGCATTTGTACATGCTTGCCAGTTCAGTGCTGTACTTGACTGGATAATATTTAAACGGCTAGATTCACATTTAAGAATTCAGAAGTAAAAGTGGATGACTGAAGTAAGGTTGCCAATTCAGCATGGAATTATTTGCAGCCAGAAGTGTTTGATCTTAATTAGATCACAAAGATTCCTTACTTTTTAGATGAAGTTGAAGAAATTCTATATGGTTTTGGAAACTTTTATTGCTAACTTTATGAAATTCCTTAAAACCTCTGTTAAATGAAGAAGAAATCTACATAAAGGATGTTCTCTCAAACCGAGATGGGTTTATTGATGTATTTCCATAAGAAAAATGTGTTAATTTAAAAAATACATTCATTTGTATTTTAAAATATTGTTAACCAAGCACCATGTGTTGTAACTGGCAATTTTCCAGCCACTGTAGAATTGGATAACACATGGATTAATAGTAACTTATGTGATGTCTGCTGTCTTACTGAATGGGTAGAAACCCAGAGTATTTCAGATACTTTCTAAAATCCAGAAATCTCAGTAACATGCAAAGTATTATATGTTTATGTGAACAGATTGATAGATGTGAGAAATTAAGAGAGACACTTATTTCTTGGTAACTGTTCTAGGTTCATCATTGGTAAAACAATATTCGTTGTGGTACTCATATGTGTTGATAGCAAGATTCAGAAGTATTTTAGAGCTCAATCCTGCAGTCCTTACTCAGGCAAAACTCCTCCCTTCTTTTGCTCTAGTAAAGTCTTCAGGATTTGGTCTTTAACATGGGTGTTCTGTAGTTCCTTCGTTGTTTAGTAGTTATATTTCAATGCTGCTATAGCAGTACTCTTATTTATCATTCCTGTTTTTCAGGGTTCAAAATGTGGCTAGAAAAGTTTGCACCAGGCTGGAATTTCAAATGCAAGGTCCTGTCTATGACAGACTTTTTCTTTTTAAACAATTTTTTAAAGGAACGGTTTAACCAAGTTTTATGAATGAAATAAAAGCTTACCGTGTTAAGACACTCTTTTATATGTCCACATTATTCAAAGCAGCCTTTGAGTTTAAAAAATGACATTTAGAAAGTGATTTGTCTATAATATAGTTTATTTGCTTTTGGTAATTTTGAGAACAGTTTTAAACCCACCTAGAAATTGGGATTTTTTTGACTTAGTTCATGTTTGTGGCTGTCAAGCTGACCTGATAGGCGGTACCAGCTCCTAAGTAGGTGTGATAGTCTTTTAGGTCAATAGTTCACTAAGTAAAGACTATATGTACAAGGTAGACCATGGGATCTCTGAAAACACACATAGACTGTAATGGGTCTGCAGTCCAACTAATGCACATACTCTGCTATGTAAGACACACAACTAAGGATGTATTTAAATAGGCAAATGCTCTGCCTTTAAAACAAAGAAAGACTTACAGAGTGTCTGTATTGACTGAAGCCTAACTCATCTGAAACAGACAAAAATCAAGTGTCTGATTCTCCTAACTTACACCAGTGTAAATCAGGAATAATTCAGTGAAGTCAGTGGAATTACATTAGTGTAAAACAATGGCGTGCAATTGGTGTAAATGAGAGGAGAATCAGGCCCATAATCTCTAGTCAAAAATACTCATGTTAAATCCTGTATAAAAGATGTTGTCTTTTTGGAAAGAAGTTTTAGTAGAACATTTTCTGTGTATGAAGAAGTAATACATAAGGTGACATGCTCTAGGTGAGGTTTTGTGGCGGGGCTGGTGGCGGCTGATTCTTCTCAGCAACCAGGTAATAGCAGAGTTGTGAGTCTGTACGCAAAGGTTGTTGAAGGCCTGCTCTTCCCAATTTGACATTGAGGCTTCCTCATAGAGCATCTCCCCTAATCTGAGGTCACCTGTCACTAGCAGCTCCTCACAATATGACATATCAAAGAAGTAAATGGGGTTACTCTAGATTTACAATATTTGCTATAGGTTTACAGATCAGAATCTTCTCCAGTTTAACAAAACAAGTGTGCATGTCCTCCCACCTCCCACTTGGAGATAAAAGTTTCCATTGTGTGAGACAGCAAAGGCCCCAAAGCAACTTTCCCAAGGAGACAAGAAGGCTCCTCACACTTCCCAAGTTTTATACAACGTTCTCCACACAGAGCAACGTTGCCTGTGTGAGGTGCCATAGCCAAACCACTGCAAAGTGCAGTTTCTCCCTATTTCAAGCACATTGGTCCTTACTCCTGCTTTCAGATGGTAAGGGTCCCCATGGAAAGCAGCTCTTTATAGAGTACCACCCTCATGTTCTTCACCCTTCTCCTCACCTTTTGAGTAATGTGAAAATGTTTGTTTGTTTAACAGGAAGAGGAATATAGATTTTGTTCTCAATTTGTAAAATTGAGGGTATAAATAAGAAAATGCTTTAGCATTTATAAAATTAAAGTTAATGACTGACATTTATATAGCAAATGCCACCCCCAAACCCCTGAAACTATTATAAACTGATTACAAGAAACCACTTCCTCCATCACTGGGACACAGCCGTCTCTAGGGTGGAAAGTGTCACACAGTACACAAACAGCACCCCACAACTATGCCACACAATGACTTGGGAAAGAAAGTTAAGAATGTTTTATCCCACAAAAACAACTAGATCATTGTAGTTAGACAAAATGTAATTTTCCAACTGGTAATCAGTTAGTGCATCAGGGTAAACATTCCAGCTCTGGTGGAAAGTGTCACTGGATATTTGATAGTCACAGGTGGTCAGGGCCTTGGATTTATATCTCTTTTGAAAGAGGGATCCTCCAGCATTACAGTAGCTTCTAGTTCAGAATTAGGGCCTGATCCAAAGCCCAATGAAGTTAGTGTGAGTAGAGACTCACAGTGACTTCTGTGGGCTTTTGGATCGGGCCCTTAGAGGGAGAAATGACATTTACTGAATCATCTACAGCACTATGTTTTCTTTGGAAGTCTCCATGCTGATTGGACCCAGCTGGGGTTAGCTTATGAGATCACAGACCAAGGTGGTATGGTTGCAACTTCTCTTGAATAGGTGGAAGAATACCAAGATAAAAAGGAGTCTAAATGTCATTTTATAAATAGCTGTGACTGAAAGCATAACAATGGCTTGGCTATTATAGAGTAGATTGAATCTCATTGGAGGTAACACGTCCAAAATAAAGGACAAGAAATTAAAAATCGTGGGTTTAATTACATGTTGAAACCCTGTCCCATAAACAAACAGTTGTTCCTATGTATTACAGCCTGGATCTGGTATATGTGGGCATTATTGTTATATGTGCTGTAATACCTATGTCCTAGCCTGAGTTAATGATAATGTGTTCGGAGTGGAGTTTTGGGGCTCAAACTCTGACTTTACTGTCTTATGTCCATTTGTTTCACAACCTTGGGGTTATTTAAAAATAAATTCAAACATCCTTAGAAAACTATCAAAACAAATTTAAGAGCAAGAATTTGTGAATATTTCTTATTTTACTTCTTGCCATACAAACACAGTGTGTTAGTTCTCAGTATTGTAGTTGACAGGATTTTAATAATTGGAAAAATATATTAGAAACCCTTATTTAAATGAACCTATATGCAGGTTAAACAAATGCAGAACTGTTTAATGGTTTGCCTGGGAATTATTTAGACTGACCTGTGTAATAATATTTTTATTAGCTGTAATTTGTTTTCTAGGGAGAAAAGGGTGTTTTTAAAGTTGTGTGTTAACATGCAGGCTTGGTATTGAAATGGGACAATACCAGAATGTGCATTTCTAAGAAGGTGGGACAACAGTTACCTAAAAGGTGAAGACTTGAGAAAAAATGGGGAGAGTCATTTCTCTCCTGAAATGAAGCAGGGTGCAGATTAGGAACCATTAAGATTTGCCAGGAGTTGCTGGTCATAGAAGCCTGTTTAAGTGCTCACTGTCAACAAGGAAATCATGGGCAGCACTTAAAGTGGCTCACCTTTGATTTATTCATAAACCTCACACGAGCACTTGGCTTTGTTCTTGCACTGGTAAGGGGGAACTGATGCCAATAAGAACAGGAATAAAGAGCTTCTTGCATGGTCCAAAAGTGAATAGCACTTTATCTCAAAGCATGACCTCCATTCCCAAGATCTGTTGTGTTACAGTTGACTCCATCTAGATGTGTGTGTAGTCTCAGATGAATTGCTAGAAGAGGTTACGACAAATATATACTTTGTAAACCCTGTAGATGTAACAAGAACTATGTAACTGGTACTTAGATTCTAACTTAACAGGAAGATTGCAGTATTAATACTGAATTGAAAGATTTCCTCTTCAAACAGCATTTAGTGTTAGTGTTGTTAATGAAAGTCAGAAAACTGATTCAAGTGAAAAATCTTATTTGTACACCACTATACTCCTTAAGAGATTCATTTGAAAATGCATGTTGATGGTACAGAAAAATATGTGAAGTAGTTCTGAGACAAAGAAATTGGCTTACTTATTTATTAGTCATGTTTGATTGCTGTTGGTTTATTTATGTCTCTCTAAAAATGGCAAGTAGTGCTAGCAGTCCAGCATGGGGGAAGGGACCTTTTGAAGACGGTCAACTGACATGTTTGCACTAGGGCAGAGGTTGAGTACAGTTACTTAAATCCCCAGAGAAACATTTAGTTAATGCTAGCTTTTTTCTGATCCTGTCTGAGTTTGGTTTTCTTTTTGCCTTAAATGAAGTTTATCTGTTGTTACTTTAGGGTTCAGATGTTTTTTAAATTTACTTGCATTTTCATAACAAATTAAACAAAAGGAGTCATATTGGAAGATAGTGATGAGAGCTAATGATATGTCTTTAGATAAAGCAGTCCTCGTGTGCAATCTGATCACAGCCATCAGCTCATTTGTCATGGCTGAAGTGAAAATGTCAGGACCAATGAGTGTATGAGTGCTGAAGGGGGCGAAAGGGCTTTTGGAGACACTTTTGTGCTGGGAGTGGGCCATAGCTTAGATTCCGCTCTAGGGAAATACTGGGATTAGCCAACTCTGTGTACAAATCCCTAGCATAACAGAATTAGTTGGGAAAATGAGGTTTGTTAAGGAAAAAAATTCTACAGAATTGCTCTAGGCTGCAGCCCAATAACTGTGCAAAACAGTGAGGCTTTTTATTAAAATAATTTTAGTGATGTGAATTTACACACATTCCAGCACAAGCCATAATTGGTAGGCAACATTACAACAAAGCCCATTTTAATGTATTTTACATCCGTATATGTGTCTAATTTTATACGGTTATCATAGTATTAAAATAAATGTGATCTTAAAAATCTGAAGTAAAGGTTTTTCAAAACTGACAGGGAAATCAGATTTTAATTTTTTTAACGTTCAGTAAAAAATATAGAAGAAAATACAGTAGAAGTAAATGTAGCTCATTGAAATACCAGCCAATGCTGATGAAATCTTACAGAATGATAGGGTTAGAAGGGACCACAAGGGTCACCTAGTCTAAATCCCTGCCAAGATGCAGGATTGTTGCATTATTTAGTTCAGACAAAAAAATAAGATGGTCAAACTCTCCATAGTAGCATTTCCTCACTCTGAAAGTTTAATTCACACCACAGGTAAGTGGCATACTGGATCAGAACTGAGGTCTGTTAGTATCCTGTCTCTGACAGTGGCCAGTGCCAGATGTTTCAGAGGAAGGTGCAAGAAACCCCAGTAGTCGGATGTGAGATAATTTGCTGAACATACCAGGTCTCATCCTGGTCTCTGATAACTAAAGATTGGCTTAAGCCCTGAAGAGGTGAGGTTTGGGGCTGGGAATGGGCGACAGGGGACGGATCACTTGATGATTACCTGTTCCGTTCATTCCCTCTGGGGCACCTGGAATTGGACACTGTCAAAAGAGGGATACTGGGCTAGATGGACCTTTTGTCTGATCAACTATGGCCGTTCTTAAGTTCTTCTGTAATATCCTGGTCAAAATTTTTGTTAACATTAGTATGCTAACTCTGGATATCCATATAAATGTCCAATCCCTTTTTGACTCTTGCTCAGTTCTTGGTCTCAGTGATGTCCTGTGGCTATGAGTTCCATATATCCAGCATTGTATAAAAAAGAAGAATTTCTTTCTATCAGTTTTGAATTTGACATCTTTTAATTTAATGACAGGTTTCAGAGTAACAGCCGTGTTAGTCTGTATTTGCAAAAAGAAAAGGAGTACTTGTGGCACCTTAGAGACTAACCAATTTATTTGAGCATGAGCTTTCGTGAGCTATAGCTCACTTCGCTATAGCTCACGAAAGCTCATGCTCAAATAAATTGGTTAGTCTCTAAGGTGCCACAAGTACTCCTTTTCTTTTTAATTTAATGGTCTGTCCCCCGGTTCTTTTATTACTACAATCCCTTTTTCCATACTGGGACCTCCTTCCTTTTAACACATGGGAAAGACAAGTGTGGCTGTGGTCTTCTGTCACTTGTTTGCAACCCTCAGGTTGAGAACACCTTAACTGAAATGAAGCTTTCACTTGCCAAGCCCATCCAGCTGATGCCAAGATAGGAAGGTGGCTCAGATGATCATGTTCCTGTGTCATTCTGGGCTGGCAGGAGCCAGCCATCTTCCTTTTATCTCTGAATTGGCTAGTGGGCAGAGTATGCTCAGGAATTGTCTGAGTGTTAGGTGTGTTCAAACACTAGTCCGCCTGGCTTGTTTCTGGGTGCCTCAGGGAAAGCATGGAGGTGGCTCGCCTGAAGAGAGTATTTGCCCCTTCTTCCACCATTTCACCAGTCTTGGAATAGCAGTTGTGAGGCATTGGTTGTATCTTCACTTCAGGGGACTCAGGATTCTTGCTGATTTGCACAGGGTTCAGCAGACTGCCAATTTAGGGTTGAGAGAAAGTTTTCCCTCATCGCATGGTGATGCTGGTGCTGGGAATTTTTCACTTTCCTCTCATATATTTAGCTGGTGTCAGCAGTAAAGGCTAGATGTTAGTGATATACTGCTACTGAACTTGTTGGTGATTGCCATCAGATCACCCTATCGCCTGTGGCTGAGTACTTTTCACAAAGTCAAACTTTTAAGTCAATATCTGACCTATCATTCCTCGTCCTCAAAGGAAACCTGCACAACACCTTCAAAAGACAAGCTTGTGAATTTAAATTCATAACTCTGCTAGATGCTAAAAAATCTTGGTGTCAACAGAGACACTGGTTTTATGGCTCATTACAACAATTTTACTCCTGGGAGAATTCTGGGTCACTGCACATGCGCAGAATTCATATGCCACGCAGATTTTTTTTTTCTTAGCAGGAAATCCATTCTGCCAAGAAGTGCTGCAGTTACTCCTTTCACCCACCAGGGGCCACTGTGGCACCAGAACAGAGACCAGCTGCTCCCAGGTGGGAGCAGCTAGCTACATATAGGGAAGAGAAGAGGCTGGTTCCTCACAGTGCCCTGCCCGTGAGGCCAGGTCAGGAGGCATGGGATATGTGGGGGACAGACAACATGGGGCATATGGGGTTGCTGGGGGGTCACAGACTGGGGTTCAGAAGGGCTAGTGGGGGGGACAGACTGGGGTAGGGGCTGAATGGCAGTGGGGGTGCAAAGACATATGGGGACAGGAGGGAGGGGCTGACTGAGTGGGGGTGCAGGGACATGGGGAAGGGGGTGCAGGGACACATAGGTATAGGGGATGGGATGGCTGAGTGGGGGCACAGGGACACACTGGGACAGGGCAGATGGGCCTGACTGAATGAGAGAGGCTAGGCGTTAGCCAGGGTCTGTATGGGAAAGGCCCCCTAACAAACCCCCTCCTCCAAGGAAACAAACTGTTCCATACTTTTCCCACCCACACCCAACAACCCTCCAAGTTCATACCCAGGCTGTTTCCCAGCAATTACTTCCCTCTCCCTCAGCTCCTCCATTACCCCTAACTCCCCCAACCTTTTGCATTGCTTCTGAGGGAAGTACATGTCTGTATTTCAGATTAAATGAATTATTACTCAAAGTTCTGTATTAATATGCCTAGTAAGGAATCTATTTGTCAAAAATATTTTTGAATCTTTTTTGTGGTCTGTATTGTGACAGACATATTTGCTGACAGGTATTCTGAAATAAATTACCAAAATAAATGAAACTGCTGTGATTATATTGTATTATTTTGACAAATAAAATATGCAGAATTTTGCAGAATTTTAAAATATTGTGCGTAGGATTTTTAATTTTTTGGCACAGAATTCCCCTAGGAGTAAACAGTTTGTAACCTACTACTAAGCCTCCTTTGTCCTATGACTGCAGAGGTGTTAATTGCCCACTTCATTTTAAGTGGTTTCTTGTAATGTGTTAACCCCTTATGCTTAACAATCATCCCTCCTTGTATTTAGCTGTGATACTCTGGTTTACCTTTTCCAGACCTGAAGACCTTTGTGAAGCTTGCAAGCTTGTCTCTTCCACCAATGGAAGTTGGTCCAATAAGAGATATTACCTCACTCACCTTGTCTCCATTATATCATTGTTGAGTTTGAGGCCTTGGCAGCAGGGCTGTGATGTGGTGGAGAGAAGCTTCAGCATTTAGTGTATTTGCAGTTATTAGTAATTATGTATTTCACAATTTGTTAAGCGAATTCCACTGTGAGGGAAAGTGGGTGATCTGATTCTTAATCCCTTTCCCCCCCAAATCTTAGCCATGAGTTTAGGAACAGGCAGGGCTAAAACACACACTGACTGCAGGGGGTGGAGAGAAATGGGTGTGCAGAAGAGCCTTAGGCTCTGGCTCAGATACCAGGTAATTGTCTCGAGTAAACTTAGTCTTCCTTGGAGTGGGGTTGCAGCTAGCACGTGAAACTCCCCTTTGTGGTCACAGGCTTCAGGCCTTCACAGAGATATGAACGTGGCCCCAGGGACTAAAGATGCCAGGTAACCTTGAGACTGTTGTAGAAATTTGTAATAAAGTTGCAGCCACTGGCCTTTAAACCCCAAACACTTCTCTGCTTGTTTACGGGTGTCACTGTGAGTGGCAGCAGCAAAGTAATTTATTTGATCTAACTAGTACTTATCTTTGTTAGAAGTTGTCTACAGATTTCTTCCATTTCATGTACAGTGAATTGTCCTCTTTCAGATAATGTACTTGTACAACCTTTTTTGTTTAATTCTATTGATTTACAGTGTTAAAGTGAAATATCTGATACCTGTTTCCTGCCCTTCGAGTATATGTAGTCAAAGAGGGCTGATTAGGTTCTCCCCTCCCCCCACTAGCCCTTTAGCTATTTTAAATGTATAATTATCATTGCATGTAATTTGATAGCTGCACTAATTGCTGCCAACCATTGTCTGTTTGCACTTAATGCTGAAACCTGATCAACATCCTGCTTTGGTTGATGTTTAGTGGTAAACTTTAATTAACTCTTATTGCATTGAAGAAGAGCTCAGTCTCAGTGCTAACTAATCATTTACCTTCATTATGTCCTGACAGCTCCACTTGTTCCTGGTACTAATAGATACACCAGTCAGTAAATAAACCTGCAAACCTTCATTCATGCCTTGAAGTTGTTCTACATTGATATTTTGTTGCTTAAAGTATAAGATAACTGGGTAAAGATAATTATTTCAGTTAGTTTTGTACCTCTGGTTTTCCAGACACCAATCTCAAATTGCCTTTTTCATGCCAGACAATTTCATTTTAATAGTAACTGTAGATTTAAGATAACATTATTCCTTCAACATGGTTCCTATAGACATGCATCTTTTGAATCAATACAATTAAGCTTGTCTCCTGTTGGAATTCTTGTAATTATTTTTCCTGAAATACTTTTCCTGTAATGATATTGAAGTTAAAGTAATCAGGTTACTGGCAGATCATGTAAAATTCAACTCAAAATTGCTGGCTGCTTGATTTTAATTTGTCTGACATCAAGTTTGTTTGAAAAGGGATAATATGTGGTTAAACCAAGGAGCTTATAATTATGGTTGACATTTGTTTGTTTATAATGAAATCTAATTAAAGTTCATACATTTTAAAACACAAAAGTTAATTACTGAATTGCTCACTTCACTTATGCACAGCAGTCAAATTAACTTGCAGTGTAAAAAATGACGACTCTGCATTATAAAAAATAAAATGCCCAGTTGATCTTGGATATCCACAACAAATGAGCCACTATTTTATTCTAGAAATAAATCTGCCTTATTTCTGACTATACTATTTAAAAAAAAACAAATGGCCCTCTATTTTCATTGACCATGTTGATTTTACTATGAAATAATATTTAAATATTTTAATACTGTAAGGAACACTATACATTTTCTTTTGAGAATGCATCATTAGAAGTATCTTATGTTCTGTTTCTAAAATGTACTCTAAAACCTATCCTATCAAGACTCTTTCTGAAATCATCTGAAGTTGGAGTATTGCTAAGAGAATTGGAATGCTAGCATGAATACCTGGCTTGTGATTACTTCTATAAAGATAATTACAGCATTGTTAGCTTGCAAGCAAAGGGCTTGTGGGCCTTTGGTTTTTGTTTTAAAAAAACTGAACCAAAACATTTATTGCAAAGTTTGTTGTCAGATAATAGAGACAGACTGGATATCTGGAACCACAATGCCTTCATATTTATTATTATTTTTAGTTTTGTCTTAAATTTTGAATTTGCTAAGAAGGTGTGTGCATGTTACAAAAGTAGCACTTGTCTGTGAATAAAAACAAAATATGTATGATAATTCACACACTTTAAAAGACTATTGCATTGTACACGATTCTTTAAAGTGCCCTGTGTCATATTTTTGCAAAGTCAAAAACCCGTGGTAAATTTAATGAAACAAGAAACACGGCTGTAATTTTTTAAGCTTGTTAAAATAAGCTATTAATTTCCCAGTGTTTGTGAGCAGGTGAGAGATATTAACGGTGTAATTTTTAGTGAAGACAATTAGGATTAATTTTCTAACTAGTTCTATATAATGTACTTGTGTGTGATTTTAAAATAATATATAATGTAAATTAACTTTGCAGTTAAAGAGATTAAATTGTGAAGGCTTTGCAGATTGGGAGTATTGACATATGGATAAAAACAGTAAATATGATGTATTAATTCCTAAAATGATTAATGCAGCAAATTTATTTCAAAGAAAAAACCCAAATGGATTCCATAGTTAAGGTTCATATTTAGCAGGTTTATTAATTTGAATTTCCAAATCTAATAGGGATTTTGGGGGTGAAAAGGGAATACTTGGGGACTCTTTTCATTAATCATATGCTTGAGTATTTTATATAGCTTTTCGTAGTTTATATTGTGTGCATTATGATACAGGACCTGATTGATTTGTAGATTAATATTTATTTAGTAAAGGAAAATCAAAGGGATTAAGCAGTCAGAATTTTAACTCTAATCCTACTTTGCATAGATGAGACAAAGGGAGGTGATTAATGCTTATAGCTCATTGGGTCACTATCATTCAGATGAACCTTTCTTTAAA
>NC_135573.1:54677500-54680000 GCF_965152235.1 Eretmochelys imbricata | reverse complement strand
AAGAGGGCTGGGACAATCTCAATTAAAAAACAGAGGTAAAACTGGCATTTCTGATTCTTTGTTCTAATGGGAGCACTGCATTCTAAATAGCAGAGGAATTCTCCTATTGTTCAGAAAGCACCCCCTTTTCATTAGCATGAGCAGATCTGGTTGTAGGTGGATTTTTGTAATTTAGCAAAGCAGAGTTTAGAGAACAGTGTCTCGAGGAGGAAGGCAGAGGTTAGCAATTTAAGTTTTTCTGTATATGGGCCATTATTTCTGAGGAAAGGATTTAAAATGATCAGAGTCACTGGCCTTGTGAATCACTGAGAGAACTTTAAATACCAAGCAGACCAGCAGGTATGTATTTCTGTGATCCCAGCTGACAGCACTGGAGATTTGTTTTCTTGTTGATGTCTCTAGGGATAAACATTTGTGTGTCAGTATTTAAAATATAAAAGCATTGTTCATCAACATTTTAAGACAAAATAGTTTAATAAACACTTTAAATTTTGGTTAAGTTTGTAAAGTGGGTTGAAACCTGTTATGTGAACTTTATGGAAAAAAGATCTGTTTTGGTTCGGTAACAGACCTTGTGGTGTGTTTTATTATGACTTTGTAAAACTTCATTATAAGTTAGATAGAAGGGTCCATGCAACCAAATAACACTGAAGATGCAGTAATCTCTAAGAGCATGTACATTAAGTCATCTCTGTAATCTTTAATTCCTCATCAAGGTATGATTTCATTTAAATAACTTGATAACATACATGGCCACAAAGACTGTAAAAGGTTGAAGCATGAAAATATACATTATAGATGCGGTGTGTTTTTCTCATCAGTTCAAAGAATTAGTATTTGTTTTAATTGGAGTGAAATTCTCATTTGTTTATACAATTGTGATCAGAAGGCTGATGTCATTGTTTAGGAGTCTGATTAAGGCTGAAATTAGGTAAGGAGACTGATAGCTATAGATGGGTAGTTTATTTAAATTATTTTTTTTATAAAGAGTAACAGGAAACACACTATGACACTTAAGCTATGCTGGTTTTGTTTTTTACTTTAGTTATGTGATGGTAGATTTAAAAGTCAAGCCGGGTTCTGTTAAATCGTCAAGAAGGGAAATTACAGCAACACAGCTACTCTGTGGGGGATTGTGGGGTGGGAATGGTGAGATGATACACTGCAGAGCCCATTTTGTATCTGTCGGGAATTATTAAATGCACATTAAACACCAGCCTGCTTGAAGTGCAATGTGCATACCCATGACTATTCTGGCAAGTGTTTGTGTGTTCTGAATTCTGTAGTATTATGGTATACAGGTATATAGCTAGATCTTCCTTCAAGCATCCTAGAGTAAATGGAAAGCTACAGATAGAATAGTTTGGGGTAGTTCCATTTAGCCCCACTTGGTGCTTTGATTCATTCTTTATCAGTTAGTTTCACCTGTTAAAGAGGTTGCATCCTGGCTAATCATTTAATGACTGCGGAAAAAGGAGAATTATTTAATCTTAATATTAAAAAAAAACATTTTATCATTGCTTAAAAATATGGCAGTTGCTTGTTTTTCTCTGGCCTGGTCCACACACAGGTTTTTGTACTGATATCATGGTGTCAGTTAAGAGTGTGACTTAAAAACGACAACCAAAACTGAAATAGTTACAGCAGTACAATTCCTAATGTGGGTGCAGTTATACTTAAAGCTGCCTTTATAACAGTGTAGTTTATTCCCCTTCCTTTATGGGAAAAAGTTTTACTGGTGCTTATACCAGTATAACTGCATCCACAGTGGGTAGGTTGTACTATAGCCTGTATAGTTTTTGTGGGTAGTCAGGGCCTTAGCAGTAGATTGTGTTAAATATGTTGGCTGCTTCAGGATGCACATATGTTTGTGTAAATTTACCAAATGCAAAGGTAAACATGCCTGTCTCTGGACTAATTAGAAAATTGTTAGTTTTTCATGCTCTTTGTGATCAGATTATTTCAATGGGTTTTTATACTGCATGACTGCCATGAGCATAATTAACCTGGAGCTCATCAGTGATTAAAATTACATACTAAGCTTTGTGATGTTTGATTCAGGAGCAATTAGACTGTCATTTTAGCCAACTCAGATACTAAAACTAATTTTGATTCGTTTTCAATCTGTGCAGATCTTCTGATGTATCTTAAACTGATCACTTCCTCTCTTTGATTTAGCTGACGAGATTAAATTTGATTAGTTTAAAAAAATTAAGCAACCATCCTTCATCCTTAATATCTCAGTGACCTTCACTGAAGACATTTCTAGGCAAAGATTTTTTTTTAAATCCCAAAATCATACTGAGCGATTGGGATAGTGTACAGCTTTATATATTGTCTGGCAAAGTAAAATGTATAAAATAGGTTGGCTTTCCCTTGCTTGTAAAGGAACAGATCAGAGAAAATATGAATGCTTAGAATATCTAAAACAATAGTTTTCAGGATATAATCAAACTTTTATATGTAATTGAAAATGTATCTAATAAATTGACTACTGCAT
>NC_135573.1:54615000-54672500 GCF_965152235.1 Eretmochelys imbricata | reverse complement strand
GTAAGCCAGTGACAGCAATTTAAGTTGCAACAAAATAGAGGAAATTAACTGTTTCAATGCTAGCAGAACGAGACGATGATTAATCAGCAAATTAAATGGTTATTGAATAAATTTATAATCAAACAATACAAAATTTTCTGTGTAGGCAAGAAGTACTGCACCTGGAGAATTTTATAGATTTACCCTATGCCCCATTTAGTTTTCACTTGATTTGAACACAAAATGCATCACTAAATCCCTAAATCAAAAATAACATTACCATATAATGTATGGCTACAGGGATTTTAAATCTATTTTATGATTCTAACCACCTTTGTCAGCTACATTTTCATTGTAGACATTTTTTAAGCCACAGAAAATAATGAATATTCCATGCCCTGTATAGGGAAAGAGATGGTTTTCTGGCATAGAAATTTGTTTTCAACCATAGCCACACTATTTTATATCAGTGTGTACAGTCAACATATGCACACGCCACATTATTGCCAAGAGTATTCAAATGTAAACACTGTCCTCCTTTTGTCTGCCCTGCTTTTCCAAGCTAGTAATGATTTTCACAAACATGAAAGGGTGTGGTGTAGATAAATATGTTAGTAGAATGGCAAATATATTTTTATCTTTACTGGAAAAAACTATGAAGATGTAATGAATATGTGGGAGTGATGAACAGCATTTATTACACAACTTGTCATGACTTTTTCCAAACCCTAATTACTGGGTAATTTATTTTCTACAGTATGTTTACTGGACTGGCTTGATTGTGTTGGTTCGTGTACAAAATGTAACACATTCATTTCCAAGATGAATAACTTAGTAACTTATTAAAAACTTTGTCTGGAG
Organism: Eretmochelys imbricata; assembly: GCF_965152235.1. Taxonomy (NCBI): domain Eukaryota; kingdom Metazoa; phylum Chordata; order Testudines; family Cheloniidae; genus Eretmochelys; species Eretmochelys imbricata. The sequence goes on along the minus strand of NC_135573.1, from coordinate 54,671,660 downwards.
GATATTAAAATTCAGAAAATATTGCAAACCATTAGTCACTGTAACAAGCTCTAAATGTGATTAGAAAATCCATTTTGCAAGTGTTACCTATTGATTTATACTAGAAATTTGTGATAACTAAACTATCAGGAGTCAACGGCGGATTACAGTACCTATGCTGTTTTTCTAATCGTATTGAAAATTTATACACATACAAAGAATGGAGGAAAAACCAGCAGATCTTTAGTTTAGGCAAGAAATAATATTTCATTGGATTTTGGCCAAGTTTAAATGTTAGTTTTTGAATTAACACAGCGTATGCAGTGCCATGATAGTCATATTGGTCATAGGATATTAGCGAGACAAGGTGGGTGAGGTGATATCTTTTATTGGACCAACAGAAGGTGGTATTGATATTACCTGACCTATCTTGCCTCTTTAATACAGTGTATACTGGTAAAAAAAAAAAATAAAATAAATAGAAAAGGCATTTTTAACATGGCTGTAATGTCAGTGGTTTATACTGCAGACAAAATGAAGACCTTATGTATGCGTTAATAACACTATGGGGTCCATATCGTCCTCCCGTAACTCTAACTATTGTTATTAATTTAATTTAAAATGCACCCATCAATAGTTATAGGGAAAATATTTCAGAAGTTCCTCAGTTCCATTTTCAAAAGTTCCAAATTGCTGGATTCGCTTTTAAAAATGGGACTTAGACTCCTAAATCACTTAGGTGCTTTAACTTTTTTTATCCCTTGGCATATATGCAGATTTACAAGACAGAAATTGGACCCAAGGCTCAAAACTAATCAGTCAAAACTAGCAGTCCACTCAAACTGACACTGCCCCCCTTCATCAGTGCAACCTGCCTTCCCTGGAGAATTCCTGACCGAATAAATTTGGCTTTGCAGCATGTCCTTCAGGACAGCAAATTCAGAGTCTTAAGGACAAAGAAAAGGGAGTGAGTTTCAGATTCTAGGCCTCCTCATTGAAAATGCCTTGCCACACATCCACTCCTTTTTCAACTTTTCGTTTGTTAGTCTGAGCAGTTTAGCTGATCGTATCTGATTCAGTGAAGTACAAGAAAAGTGGCAGTCTTTAAAGTAGCCTGGACCTGAACCATTTAGGGTGAAATTTATCACAGCGCAGAGGGCCTGCACAAGACCCTAAACATCACCAGAGTCAGGGCCTTATGTGGCTCCTTTGCACTGGGATTAATCCACCATTAGAGCTTCAAGGAGTTACAAAAGCACACAGAGGGGAGAATAATCAGTGTTGCCAATTCTTGTGATTGCATCACGAGTCTCCTGGCATTCGATGTATTTATTGAAGCAGCAGTCCCTGGAGTCATGTGAGGAAGTGAGAGTTTTGGTTTTTTAAGAAAGTTTCTACCTCCTCCCTCTTGATTGCAGAGAATAGTTTTGAAAACTTGAACCCCAAAGGCTCAAAAAGCAGAAGTAATAAAAAGAATCCAGTAAAAGAATAAAAAGAAATCTCATGATTTTTCAGCTAGTCTCGTGATTTTTTGGGGCCCAACTTAGATATTTTTAAATGCTTGGAGTTGGCAATACTGGAACAGGTTCCTATGGATCAAAACATTCTTGTTTCATTTTGTTTAAAATAATACATAATGGTACTGATCCTACAGCTTCTTGCACATCCCCCAAGCAACTATTAGTGGTGGATGTGCAATCAGGCTTTAGGGTGGAATTGCATGATATGTTTCAAGTCTGTAAAGTTACCAGCTGGCAGAACTAATAGTTTAGTCAAGTCCAGGTGAAGCAGTTGATAAGCAGTTGTAAGCAAGCCGTTTTGAACTTTTTCTCTCTTGGTACCTCAGATAAACTTTTAGAGTACCTAGGAAAAAACATGAATTTATATGAATAATAGACATTTGTCTTGGGGTGATATAGAATTTTCTCAAATTGTGTTTTATATTCAAGTAGCTTCTCTAACTCTTTTAAAATTAAGATGCTATGAATATGGTTTAGTAATAAGAAACTTTAACACTAGAACCATATGGGAGCATAGAAAAAAGCACTATGATTTTGTTTCTTTGTTTTCTCAAGCCCTCAAAGTTGTTGTTTTTTTTATTTTAGTCACTTATAATCTTTATTTAAATACTATTGCTTGTGAGTTTTTTCTTTTTATAAATGTTGCCATAATAGCTTGATGTTTCATTCTGGGCTTAACTGTTGATGGAATAAATGGATAGGTCTTTGTAACCATAGCTTTTAAAGCTATTAGGAACATCAGAGCTTCTCTGCTGAAGCTGTATAATTTTAGGCACTTTTAAAATTAAATTCTAAATGTGGCAAAGTAAAACCTTTAGCTGTTTTGTAAGTTATTAACTCATCTACTCTCCACCCCACCCCCAACCCCCAAAAAGCCACTCTTTCCAGTATCACAGTATTCAAGTGGTTTTAGTAATGTGACTGCTAGAAACCAGAATAAAGATAGATTTTGCCTTGAATGAACTCAGTTTGGGCTAAATAAAGTTCTAAAAGACGTACATTTGGAAGTATTAAGCTTGGTGTTAGAAAATTAAACCACAGAAGACTTGTAAATTCTTTGCAGTATCTATCAAGAAGTATTCAATAACTTTACAAGGAAAAGAATACGATTGTATAGCAACAAAGTGCGTTTCCATTCTGCAGGAGTAAGAGTTAAACTTCTGCAGATTTAGAAAGCTGAGGTAGCACAGTGATCATTGTTGATGTAACATAACTATAATTATAACTGCTCTAAGGAAGCCATTTTGTATCTCAGTAAGATATCTTATGATGTACTGTGTAAATCATACTTGGCATACATAAAGTAGTTTTGAAGTAATTTTGATATGTAAGCAGTAAAATTAGTTGCCCCATTGTATTGGTTGATGAGGAATGCCAATTAACTGAGATATTAACAAAAATAGTCTAGAGCTAGCCAGACGATTTTGTAATTTCAGAAGAAAATGCTAAAACTAGTCTTCCAAAATTGTCTGTGTTTAATTACTGGGTAATATCTTCATTGAGAAATGTATTTTATGGCATATTTACCTCCCATTATTTCACATGTATAGTTGTTTAGAGTTTAAGGGAACTTGACAAGCAGCAGTTAGCAGACAAATACTCAGCTGTGTGGAAACTACTTTGCTTTTCTCTTTATTGACAAAATATTGATTCATAACACTATTCATGCTATGATTGTCAGTTCAATTTGAATAGATCACTTTACCTCTCGTGTTCTGAAACAGCAAGGGTATTACCCGAAAGAAGAGAGTGACCTAATTCCAGTTTAAGCAGGTTAAAGGTTAAAGGTTAGCTCAAAAGCATCATCTGCCTAGCTGCTTAACTTTAAACTGATCAGTTTAATGAAAATCTGTTTTACAGATGGTGTTTTAATGTCTTTGGCAGGATTTAGGCAGCTTTAACATTAGACGTATGCTAGTAAAAATTATTTCGTTATTTGACCAGAACAACACCTATTCTTTTATGTTTTAAGGTAGAAGGCATGTGGGATATGGTATTTTGGCAAAGGACCCAGAAGCAGAAAGTGTTGATGATCTTTCCATATGGGCTCAAAAACAGAATACCTTTATGTCTATTGCTAATGATGACTGAGGAAACAAACAAAGCTATATTCATTTTTTACCATAAAACTTTACTTTGAATCTATAAAAAATATCAGCCAAAACTGTCTTTGAAAAAGTCTTGTCTTCACTGCCTAAGGTAGCATTCTAATTTTTTTTAACACGGGTAGAGCTAATTGTCCCTTTTAATTCCTTAATTATGTTTTGGTAGATTTGCATAATTCTTTCACTGTCAGAACACTGAAAGGAAGATATTTTAATTATATTATTTTTAATTATAATTAAACTAAGATGACAGAGTTTACAGATTATGTATGAGAGATTCCCCTAAAAAACTAGGGGTCAATCCCTCAACTGGTATAAATCAGTACAGTTCCACTTATACCAGCTAAATATCTGGCCCCCTCTGTTTTAGTTAAGATTATAAGTAAAGATTGAAAACCAATATTTGTATCTAGTTGTCAAATATATGTAATTCAATAGGAATTTCTTACACTGCTAATGCAGAACTATTATGTCTTAAATGTGTAATTCACTAAAACTCCAACCCCTTTGCTGAAATGCATCTCCGTATTACACACAAAATCATTGCCTGCATATAACAGTTTTAAAAGGAGTGCCCTTTCCTTTGACCTTCAAACTTATTTAAAAAAGAGGTTACAATGAGTCTTTGTTTTGCTCACAAATGAGCATAAACAGGTTTCTGAAGAATCCAATAAAATGAGATAATCACAAATGTATAACATCACGAATTGAAAGGATGGGAGAACAAATGGGGCTTTTACTATATTTTATAGGATGGATTTATAGTCTATTCTTGGGTCACTTAGGGCCAAGAATTTTCATGGTCAGCTGAGTGGTCTTGCTAGCTAGCAGCCTCCGGAGGAAATACAAATGCCATGCAGCACCTGCTCTTCAGCTGGGGTTGTACTTCTATGCTTTTTTAAAGCAAGGTGTCCACTTCTCTTCCAGTTCAAAGTCAAAAGTTTAAGTATTTTAGCTTTCCCTGCATCTGTCATCAGTGAAGCAGAATAGCCTGTCTGGATTCCATAATACTGTTTGCATATTGGGATTTTAAATCAGACAGAGATATTGAATGCATTGCTTGTCTCTATCATGAGCAAGGAGGCACAAATGGGATATAGTCCTTAGGTAACTTTTAGCGTAACAGTCCCCCAAGGAACATCACTTGGGTTTTCTCATTATCCTTGTTATGGATGAAAGCATCAGTCTTACGAATTAAAAACTGGGAGGAGGGGGGGATGAAATGATGGGAAGGGTAGATTTGAAATGGGCCAACAATCTCGATCACTCAGTTTGCTTTATTTTGTTTGGCATGAAATGATGATACTTTCATCAGTTTGGAATTAACACAAAGTCACATTATTTTCATTTCAATAGACCTGCATCAACTTTGTAATTTAAAATCAAACATCCCAGATATGTGCCATTCCAATTATTGAACTGTCATTGTTCCGGTATGATGGTAAAAGAGGTCAGGAGATTGTGCGGCACTTATTTGCATAAAAATCATTGTGCAAAAGAAAATTGGAATGTCTGTACATCTGAGGAACCAAAACATGTTTTGCTTAATCTTCTTCTAGTCATTTGTGTAGGTGAAGAAAACTGTTTTCAGTGATAAACAAAAGTTTATTCTTTTCTGTTGCTAAACACAAACCTCACTATGGAAAATATTTCACTTTTTATATCAATTTCAGATTTATGTTCATGCCAGGGTTGAAATGCTGTATGAAATTTAATTCCTATAGCTAGTTTTTTTTTTTTTAGTAATTGTAATCCAAATTATTGTACTCACATGTACAAAGAAAAAATAAACATTGAAAAATACTGTGTGTAGTAGACTAATATATGTATGCATACTATATATACTTAATAGATAAGTACATTGATTAAAATGACCAAGTTGTTATGAGCCAAATAGTAATTTTAAATCACTTTTTTGCTTTAAATTAATGAAAGAAATTTAGTCCTGCCCATTAAACTATTATTTCTAATATATATAAATATATAAAAAAAACATTTTTCAGTATGTGTACATATGTTGCCTGATTTTTCAGATTTGCCTGCAGTGCCCTCCAAATATCACACCAATACAGTTTCAGGTTTCAGTAAAGCACTGGTTTCAGAAAAGACACTCAAATGATTGCTTAGTGCATCCCCTGCACTTCCTACGAAACTCAGGCCATGTCTACGCTACTGGCTAAATCAGCACTGCTGAGATCGATGAAGTGGTGTTGATTTAGCGGGTCTGGTAAAGACACGTTAAATTGATGGGAGAGCACTCTCCCATTGATTCTGTACTCTGTCTCCCTGAGAAGCATAAGGGAAGTCAGCAGGAGAGCATCTCCTGTTGACACAGCGCAGCGTAGAGACCACGGTAAGTGGATCTAGCTGCATCGACTTCAGTTATGTTATTCACTTAACTGAAATAATGTAACTTAGATCGATTTACTGTGATAGTGTAGACCAGCCTCAATCTGAGCCTGGTCCTGCAAGGCTACACCTTGACCATAACCTGTGCTAGGCCACTTACGCACCACTTCCATTGTGAAGGTGGCTGCTCAGTGAAGCATTCTCTGCTCACCCCTCATGGAGAGCAGGAAATGTGAGCATAATAGAGATAGAAAAGGCAACGTGTAAGGGATCAACCCTACTTACTCTGTATGCGGGACACACAAAATGTCTGCATAGTAGCTGTTTTGTGTGCCTACAAGTTATTTTGGAAATGTATGTAATTATTTCTGACTGGGGTCCAAAACAGGGATGCACTGTACAGTATATATATAGGTATGTACAGAAGTACGTTACAATTATGGACTTAGCCTCTCCTCATCAGCTTCACAATGTAGATTTTTTGTCACGTTTAACTACTTTTTGGTTTTGATTGGTGTTAGCTACTGTACCTCACATTCTAATGTTTACCAACCCACTCCCAAATTTAACCCTATTTTAACAGCTAAAATTAAAACACTGGGGTCAAGGGAGATCTAATATGATGAAACCCTCTCCATAGGTATTAGCTTCTTACTGTCAGCCTCCGATCTGGAGTTGGGGATAGTTGCCTGTTGTTAGGGAGGGCGCATCTTCCCACAACCTGAGGAACCCTCCACTAGCCCACACATTTGTTTAACTACCCATCCTGTTTAAGTGCCAGGATGGGGAGTAATGATGGGGCATACTATTGTGCCTACTAGGATTAAGCCCTGAGATTTCTAAAATGTGCAGGACTGGGTGTGTGAGAGTGACTGTCTAGGTAATTATTCTGGTAACTTTTTACACACTTATTTTTGCCCATACTAGCATAATAGTTCTTAATTTTTGTAAATAAGACTGTCAAAGAGCCTGATGCTGCCAGGTGCTCCAATACACCACTTCCTATTGGATTTAGCAGGAATTCAGCACATTGTAGGAGATGATGGGCATTTAGGAGAAGACCCTAAGTGAACCTGAATGGTTATAAAATAATAATTCTGGATATTACAGTAAGTATGTAAACTTCATCTAGATTTTCCATTAATATGTTAGAGCAGGCAGGTTATAATTTTTGTGTCTCAGGATAGAATGTAGAATCATAGAATATCAGGGTCTCTTGGAACAGGAGACTCCACACAGTGAAATAGCACAGAGTGACTCAGCGGTGAAGTGGTAGGTTTTCATGCTAATATATAAAGAAAGCTTAGATTCAATAAGAACCCTGGGACCTTCCCTTTGTGGACTGCCAAGAAGAAGCATGTCATAGAAATGACACACTTGGTCTCCAGAGGGATGGAGCCAGCCTTGCTGTTTTACAGCCCACAGATACATAAAGCATCATCTAACATGGCCTCAGGGGAAGCTTCATGTGCTATCCTCCCTGTGGGAGGTAAGGTATTAAGATAATCTTTAGCTTTTAGAGGCAGGGGGCATTGAAGGAGATGAAAATGGAGCAAAGGTAGTCCCAGAATGATGAAGTGAGTGAATTCCCAAGCCTGGGGCATCTGCCACAGCAACAACAAAAACAGAGAAAAACCATTTTTTTTTTGTTTTTTTTTTGATCAGGTAGAAGAAGTGTGAGCATTTCTATTCTCCCTGCTAAACTGGGCATTGTTCATGGGAGCCATAACTGATTATATATTTATAATCTTGTTTCAAGAATGAATATTTGATCTACCGTATTGGCTGAACTGATCTGATTAAAGAGCCATCCTTTCTCTGTTTGAAACTGTTGTATTTGAATATGGTCAGTTTTGTTCTTAATACAAGTAAAGCTTGTAAGGATTGCATTGTGATTGGCCCATAGGCAGTTACCCAAGGGTTGGCGGGGGGGAGGGTGTGCTAGACTAGCTCCTTTCCCACAACAATCTCCATTTAATGGGCTGTCCCAGTTTTAGTCCGTGTGCTCCCTGAAAGTCACCACAAATGGAGCAGGAATATATGCTAACCACTCTCTGTGCTGAGTATGGGGAGAGGAACACACTGCCCCAGCCTTAGGGGTAGAGTGGATGCTCTCTCCTCCTACTTTTGCTGGAGCTCAGGGATGGTTTGTGCCCAAACTTTCTGGTGAAAAAAAATAATCTTCAGGCAGAGACAGCTCAAAAGATGGCTGTTTCAGAAAGTGCTGATCACATAAACATAGGGGTATAACTGAAACTGTTCTGAAACCTTAGCTATAACAAGGGCTACCAAGCAGCTGCTGTAATACTCTGTACTTGTAGGTCCTGCTCCTCCGCCCCTTGAGGGCAATGGGAGTCTTTCCATTGATTTCAGTGGGCTTTGGATCAGGCCCTTAATAATGTGTCACCCCAGTATCTCCAAACTGCTTTACAAAGGTAGGAAAGTGTTGTGGTCATGGAGTACTGAAAAGTTGCAAGTTGCCCAAGTTCACACACTGTCAGATACTATTGGTAGGATCTTATAGTCCCTATGTTTAAATTCAGGGGTAGTGCTAATACCAGGTATACCTTTCCTAGTGGGTAAGTAGACATGGGCAATACATGCCAAGTTTGCTAATGAAGAAAGTACTCTTCAAACTACCAGTAGCTTGATGGTTCTATTGTTAGCAGATTCAGAACTAAATCTAAGGAAGATCGCACTATTCCAGCTCCTCAGGCCTGCTGTGATGGGAGCGTGCGAAAGGGTTGCTCTGCTTCCGAGAGGCGCATCTTCAAGTATCTTGGGGAGGAGGATTTGCCAGTTACTGTTTTGTAAGTGCTCTTTGACATTTGCAGTTAAGCGCTCCATGTATGTATAGCTACTGAAGGACTGGAAATGAGGACAATTGAAACTGTGACTAAAAGGCCAAACAGCAAGGGTCTGTGAAGGTACAGGTACATCCATGATTCAAAGCCTTTGACCCGAGAGGAAGTCAGGATCCTAGTGGGATATATCTGAATTGGCTCATGTAGAATCAGCACTCGTGTGCCTGAATCCACGTACCACAAAAACGTTTTAAAATGATTTCACCAAGTTAGTGTCCTGTAGATAGTCACTGTACAGACACAATGTCATCCCTGTATGGCTCCACAGATGGATCAGGCCAGATTGAGCCCTGCACAGGGACAGAGCAGGCTGCTTGCACCACCTACATTCAGGTTCTGTCAGGTGCTACTGTAACCACCCACCACAAGTCAGAGCCACCTGAAGGTTCTCTGAGTTATGCTCCTGCTTTATTTGGCCCTTATGGATCATCCCATGTTTTCTCTGTCCCTGTTGTCTCTTGCCCTGGAATCCATTCTTCTCAGGCCTTTCTGCCCTTGGGCTGCTCTGAAACAGCCCCTGAAACCCTCCCCTCCCTCTGGTGCTCCTGCAAAGACAGCTTTGCACCTGATGTACAGGCCCTTTGCATCAGTATGTTGTTTACCTGAAGAAGAGGGATGTGGAGGGCATAGGCCATAATGAATTGGACCCATTGTGAATGTCCTCCTGTTCCGCTGCCATTTCCTGTAGCAGAGGAGAGATTAAAAAGACTGGGACTGTTCATCTTAGAAAAGAGATGACTAAGGGGGGATATGATAGAGGTCTATAAAGTCATGAGTGTTGTGGAGAAAGTGACTATGGAAGTGTTGTTTACTCCTTTTCATAATAGAAGAACTAGGCGTCACCAAATGAAGTTGAGGTTTCATACAGGTTTAAAACAACAGGTTTAAAACAAACAAAAGGAAGTACTTCACACAATGCACAGTCATCCAGTGGAGCTCATTGCCAGGAGATGTTGTGAAGGCCAAAGGTATAACTGGGTTTGAAAAAGAATTAGATAAATTAATGGAGGATGGGTCCATCAAGCCAAGACAGGCAAGATGATCAGGGACCCAATTCGTGCTCTGGGTGTCCCTAAACCTCTGACTGCCAGAAGCTGGGAGTGGACAATGGGATGGATTACTGAAAATTTCCCTGTTCTGTTCATTCCCTCTGAAGCATCTGGCACTAGCAGATGACAGGACACTGTGCTAGATGGTCTATTGGTCTTACCCAATATGACTGCTCTTATATTCTTAGCGCAAATGTCATAAGTAACTTCACAATGCTTGAGTTTGCTTCATGTGTGGAATTCAAGTGTTCAAGCAATTTGAAAAAAATCCTCATGAATTGTGAAACTTCTGCCTTTAAACAAATGAGATTTAGCATTTTGCAGGAAACACTTGCAAGAGCGTTTCATTCGCAAACAGTGAAACTGAATGCAGGCTAAGCTACACAAGTGGAACTTTATTAAATCCTGTCCACTGCTCTGTCCATGCAGCTAAGTTGCTTCCAGCCTAACTCCCTACATTCCCTAGTTTTCTGGTGTCCCCTCAATAGCGAAACTGTCCCTCCAGCGAACATGGGCCCTCTGACTCCTGTTCCACCGATCGTGATACATCTCTGTTTACAAACTTTTTAATATAAACATTAATAACAAATAATTGATGCCCAGACCCCACCCCACGTCTCTTTGGCCAGAGATTGCTAGCACATGGCCGAGTTGTCTTTATCACAGACTTAGCTAGTTAAAGAGTCACTGGGATTGATCTATGTCTGTCTCCCTGTCATAAGTCTAGTAAACTCACACTCTGTGCAGTCTCCTCCCTTCTTGTGGAGTTGGCTTCCAGATGGCTCTCTGTCTCTCTGTTCTGTGATGATCACCATAGGCTCCTTGTGGGTGTTTATCCACTAGCTTGTAAGTGCCTCTTTTCCTTTGGATCACTTGTCCCTTGTGCATAGTGACTTCATCTGACTTGGATGCCCCTGCACCTTTCATGACCCCTTTAGTCGACTACTTTTGCTGTCTCTCCAATGCCTGGATCATCACAGGAGTGCCTTTCTCCAGAGCCCATAGGTTCTTGGCTGACCTACTTTAGTGTCTGCTTTCTCGGATTGTTGGCCATCTCATTTCGGCAGTGCCCCCTTCTTTCTGACTGCAACAGATCTCCCCCTTATTGGTATCAGGGTTTTGGTCCTTTGTCTCATTAGTGTCTGTGCAGGACTGTTTTGGCATCCCTGTGATGGAGTATTTCTGTGTGCCAAAAATGCTAACAAAGGGTCTGAACCACAAGAGACAGCCTTGTGAAACAGTCTCTTAGCTTTTTCACAGCTGATTCCACCTTACTATTACTCTATGGGTATGCTGGGGAGAAGGTATTGTGCAAATTCCTTGAATTCTTCCAAGGCAAATTGGCATCCTTTGTCAGCAAATACACTGTCTAGAAAGCAGGCTTTCAGTTTGCCAATCACCAGCTTGCTTCTTATATCAGGCAGGGCATCAAACTACCAAAAATTTGAATAGTGCACTGATAATAGTAGTGCACTGTAATCAGCTACTGCTTTTCCTTGAAGGTCAATAAGTCTGCTACCACCTTTCCCATGATGGGATGGGCAGTTCATGTGGTAAGAATCTCTTTCTGCTGGTAATTGTCACATGATTGACAAGTGCAACATCCTTCTATCAAGAAGCAGAGTTCTGTATTCATTCCCATCTAATAAACACCCTCTCCAACCTGTCTAAATGAGCTGTCAGTGCCCAGGTGTGAGTCATGTATTTTTTGGATGACATCTTTACAGAATGTGGGGTTGGGGGACAACAGCTCTCTGTATTCCAAATAGGATTCCATCCACTCAGCTCATCTTTAATTTTAAAATATGGTTCTGTGCCTACCAGTATTTGGCTTTCATCTTCTGGCCACCCTGTTAGTATCACTCTCTTGACTGCATGTAGTTGGATGTCCTTTTCCATAGCTTCTTTGATTTCCATCAGCTTTTCTGTTGAAACTGGGAGACAGTGCAGCATGTTAATGGATTAAGTGTTCTGATCCCCTTCCTCCAGCTCGCTGATGCTGGGTATATATGTTCTGCTCAGGGTGTCAGCTAAAACCAGTAATTCTCTTGTACAATATCTGATCTCTCCCTGATAGTGCTGGAGGTACATCAACATGTGCTGCAATCTCTTTGGGGCACTCAGAAAGAGCTTTGAGACGATTGTCTCCAGGAGTTTGTGGTCTAATTGCTCTATTACTGGATGGCTATAGATGTACTAATGGAATTGCTCCACTCCAGATACCACAACCAGAAGCTCTTTTTCTATTTGGATGTATCCAAGTTCAGTCTCTGACAGGGCTCTCCCGGCATACATGACTGGCTTCTCCTGCAAAAGAGCTACACCCTAATCCTTTGTCCAATGTATCACACTGGAGCATCAGTGGCTCTCGTAGCTGGTAGTACTGCAGGACAGGGGCATCCATTATCATTTGCTTCAGCATGTCAAATGCTTGTGGTTGGAGGCCTGCTGAGTTCCACTCAACATCCTGCCTCGTGAGCTGACATATGGGTTCTTCTATTGGAGCTTGGTGTGGACAGAACTTGCACAGAAAATTTATCATTCCTCTGAGGTGTCTTTTACATCAACTGGAACTGGTATGTTTCTGACTTCCTTGATCTTGTTGGGATCTGCTTTCAGTTTCTTTGCTGTGAGCAGATGTCCAATGTTTCTCATCTCACTATTTGAGTCAAAATTTTGCTGGGTTGAGTTTTATGTTCTTGTCCCTGCCTCACTGTAAAGTAGCTTGTCATTTTCTGTCATGGTCTCATTCAGTTTCTGGATCATTGCTCCCTTCACTTAGAATGAGGATATCATTTGCAATTAATTTTACCCCAGGCAGCCTTTCCAGTACGTGGGTGAGTCTTCTCTGGAACACCTCAGGTGCTGGACTTATGCCCATTGGCATGTGCACCTATCTGCAGATACCAAATGGTGTTGCCAAGTTCTCAGCAAGCTGGACTCTTTCTCCAGGTTTATGTATCTCACATCACAGTCCATTAAGATTCTGGCTTTCTTAAGTTCTTCCAAGATAACATCAATTGTGGGCTGTGGATAGTGGGATCTTTTCAATTCCCAGTTCAGGGTTTTGGGTCTATTCAGATGAATAATTTGCCTGATGGCTTCTTTACCACTGCCATGCTACTTACCAAGGCTATACTGGCCTCTATAGGTGCTATGATATCCCTGCTCTGCAGACTTTCAAGCTCCTTGCATACTGGATTATGCAGTACCACTGGAATTTTCATTTGTGGTAAGCACACAGGTTCCACTGAGGAATCTACTTCTAGTTGCAGCTTTCCTTCAAGGCACCTGGCACCTTTGAAAACATTCCCATAAGCTTTAAAATTGTCTCCATTATCCATGGGACCCTCCCTTTTGCTTCTTGCATTGAAACTATAAAATTCTGATGCTGAACCCTAATTAGATCCAGGGCTTGTATGGCTATGGCTGTAGGGGTCTGTGGTTGTGACTGTCCACCACCACTGTTATTTTTTCAGTGCATTACTATGAGGTCATATTTTCCTCCAGGATGAGCATTATGCTGTCATTGCACATTATTAGATTGTGCCCTCTTTTTGTAATGGGTGTGTTCGAGTCCAGTTTCCCTGAGGAATCACATTGCAGGAGCTCCCATTATGCAGCTCAAGTTGCGCAGGGTAGTTCCCTATTAACACCATTGCATGCACGAAGGTTGATGTTGTCCCTTGTTGCTTTCTTCTCTCAACAGCTTGAACCTGATACGCTGCCAGATGCAAGGAGAGAGTTGGGACATCGTCATCCCCATCTGATGTGCCCTCCCCCCCTTGTATATGTCTGAATCTTTCTGAGACTTTCCTTTGCTCTTGCACAACCTGCTAAAATGGTTCAACTTGCTACATTCTTGCAAGGCTGCCTTAGTGCAGGGCATGTCTCCTTTACCTACTCGTGCTGTCTCACAGAGCAAATGCATTTCACTATGGGTCTGCTACCTGCTCTCCTTTGCTGTTGTCTCACTGCATATGTTGTGCCTCCAAGGGCTTAAATCCTTTCTCTTGAGGCTTCTGCTGCATGCCCATGTCTAAGCATCCCAAGTGCCACAGACTATCCTGTCCTGAATAAAGGATTCTGTCAAGCATGTAATAGCCATTGTGTGTAAGGCGGTACGTAGGGGTCTATGTCCTCTTCTTTGGATTGGTCTCTAGTGAAGAACTTGTGTCACTCCACAGTTTAATTCTGCTTTGGGAAGAAACAGGTCCCCAGGGCTCCTAGGGCTGCTGTGAGGTATGAGGCAATGGTGAACTTCAGTGAGGTGCAGAGCATTCTGCCTTGTTCCCCAATCAAGTAAAAAAATAGCTTTACTTTCCTGCTGTTGTTTTCCTCCTGCATGGCCAGATATGTGTGCAGCTCGAACTCCTCCTTTCACCAGCTTCATCTCTAGGCCAGGTTTGGATCTGCAAAATCCAGGGTGCCGGGGGACTTCAGACCGAGTTCCATGGCTCTGGCTATGCAATGTTGGACTTCAGAGAACTTGCAGCTCAGATGTTGCTACCATGTTTCATTCACAGAGAGTGAATTTGAATGCTTGTCAAATTGAACAAGTGGAATTTGTATTAAACCCTGTATACTGCTCTGTCCATGGGGAGTTAGGCTGGAAGCAACACAGCCACATGTTCCCTGTTCCACTGGTGTCCCATCGGTAACAGTCTCTCCAGGGAACATGGGCCGTCTGAGTCCAGTTGCACTGGATCATCCAGTTGCACTGGATCATGATACAGTGAGTTCTTCTTTCTAGGAGAGAGTTTGTTATTCTACAGCAGTTGTACTGGCTTTGTAAGATCAGTTGTGGTCTAGGGGTTTGAAACTAGGATCCAGAAGAATAGGCTGAATTCTCCACTGACTTGCTGTGTGACCTTGGGCAACTGATTTAACCGCTCTGTGTTTCAGCTAACTCCTCTATAAAAATGGGGTAATAAAGCTTATTTATCTTTGTAAAGCTTATTTATCTTTGTGAAAGGAGTTTGGTAAGTGTGTTTGGTAATCTAGTAATAGAAAACATTGAAATCTCGCAGTGCAGTGTTCAAGCCTTTATCCCAAATCACTCAGCTCTTGGGCCTTGCAGAGAGCTTTCCCTCTGTCCCACGAGCCTGTTGTCTGCCTTCTCAACAGGAATTAAATTACTCTCCCTTTTTGTCCTCTGGCATGCTGGTAACCCTATTAGCACTAGTGGGCAGTCTCAATCAGTAGCTGGGAAAGTAGAGTGTGGCCTTGTGGGAAAGAGATGGCTGACTTCCAGCAAGGCCTGAGTTGAGGATAGAGAGTCACTTCCTAATCCATTTGCTGCTTTTGATGAGCCTGGTGAAAGCAGATCTAATGAACACTACCACATTCTCCCTGTATTTAAATCTGCTAGAGTGGTTGTTGCTGAGATAAGGGAGGTGAAGACAGGGTCCTGAGATGCTCTCACCCTAGAGAACTCTAATAAGTCAGACATTGTCCAAGAGCAGAATTGGGGAGGAACAAGGTTTCACTGCACGAATACAGGCCTCTTGCAGAATGAACTTCTCGCACCTGGGACAGGTGGTGGGAAGATGGTGAAGATGTAGGTGAGGGTTTTTAAAAGTGCCTGGCCATTCACTGAATTTAAAACCATGTGTGTTTGTGTATACACGCTACTGGTGGTGTGACAGTCTCCAGCTGTAACGCTATACAAACGTGTGTGTATAACATGGCAAGTGGCAGTAGCACCTGCTACAGTAAAGGCAGGATTCCAATTTTCATTCTTATTTCTCTTTCTCAGTTTCTCATTACTTTTTCAGAAATACTCTTCTGGGGGTGAAATTTTCAATGCTTGGTCCGAATACAAAGGCGATTCTCCCCTCTCTCTGTTTTGGAGGAGCTGTTTGAGTGATCTGAGCATGGAGGGAATACTTTGATCTGGTCAGAAATCTAGTGCTCTGAGAGCTAAAGAAGTGCTAAAGCTAAAAAATTCAAACTTAGCCTGTATATCTCAATGAGATTTAAAAAACAAGCCAGGTTTGGAGAAAATTGGTTATGATCATGATAAGCAGGCAATTTCCTGAATATGCAGTATAATTTTGATCCATATTTGCTTCCAATACACTTTCAGGCTATGTTCGTTAAGGATGCCCCAGTGATACATATCCAGGTCCACTGTCAAAGTCACTAAACCTTGTAAGTGCTGGAGACTAAATATTAGGCATTTTATAGGGTCTGTTAAGAATGTCCCCATCAGGGTAGTAGTCATAGAGCAGGGGTGAAAGCTGCCAAGAGACAGGATCAAAGAACGAACAAGCTAGGAACATATTAATTGTCATACCACATCAAATGATATCACTGGTCCATCCAGTCCAGTATCCTGAAACTAGACTGGTTAATACCAGATGCTTCTGAGGAAAGTGAAAGAAGCCCCATACTGGATAAATATGGAATAACCTGCTCATAAGGAGAAAAGGAGTACTTGTGGCACCTTAGAGACTAGCCAATTTATTTGAGCATAAGCTTTCGTGAGCTACAGCTCACTTCATCGGATGCATGTGAACACAGACTAATACGGCTGTTACTCTGAAAACTGCTCATAAGGGAAACTTCTACCTATTCCCAATCAGTTTTAAGTTGGCTTGCTCCCTAATGCATGACGGTGTATCCCCACTATGACTTTTTAAAATCTGATCTTTATATAACTCTGAATGTTCTTATTTATATGAATGTCTGATTTGTGAATGCCACAAACCCATAAGCCTCAATGATATCTAGTGGTGATGAGTTCCACTGGTTAATTAGGAGTTGTAGAAACAAAATTTCCTTTTAACAGTTTTAAGTGTGTTGCCTATCCATGTCATTCATTGCAGTGTTATTATATCATGAAGAAAGGAAGAACAGGTGCTCCTCCTCCCACTATCTGCATTGTGCAGGAGGTCAGACTAGATGATCATAATGGTCCCTTCTGACCTTAATGTCGATGAATCTATGAATCTACACTATTCATTATTGTCTATATGGCATTATATCCCTGTTAGTTTTTCTTTTCCATAAACTAAACAGTCCCAATCTTTTCAATCTTCTTTCTTATGGAAGTTTTTGCATGTCTTTGATCATCCATCTCTGAAGTGCTAAATCCTTCCTGAAATAGGGTGATGAGAACTAAATATGCTATTCGGGATGAAGGTGTGCTATTGATGTATATGGAAACATTACAATAATATGAGTAGTATTTTCCTATCCTATCCCTTATGCATCCCAAAATCTTATTTGCTTTTTTTACAACTGCACATTGAGCTACACATCTATTTTGTCTTCCATTGCCTATCTCTTTTTTCTGTCCACAACAAATCCTGGGTCGTCTTGTGTGGTTACGGTTAATTTAGAACTCACGAAGGAGTATGAGTAGTTCAAATTATTCTTTCCAACATGTATTACCTCACAGTTGTCAACAGTGAATGTCATCTGCTATTGTGCTTTCCATTCAGCTTCTTTCTGAAGTTCCTGATTTGTTCCTTATCTGGTTTTGACTAATCCAAATTATTTTGTGTCCTCTGCAAGATATCACCCTAGTGTTCATCCATTTTTCAGAACATTAATAAACACATCTATCCTAGTATGGAATTTTAGGGTACCCAACTATTAAGCTTCTGTCATGGTATAAATGCACCATTTATTCCTACTCTCTGCCAGTTTCTGATCAATGACCATACTTCACCTCTCACGCCACAACTCCCTAATAGCCTTTTGTGAAGGACTTTGCCAAAGATTTTTTGAAAGTGCAAATAAATTGTCACCTGGTTGTCCTTTGTCCACTATTTTGCTGACATGCTTAAAGAATTCTAGTAGATTAGAGATGCATGGTTTTCTTCTGTGTAAGCAGTGCTGGTTTGTACATATGCTTCCATGATCAGCAATGTGTTTTTATAATTCTGTTTTTAATTATTGTTTCATCCAGTGTATGTGGTATTGAAATAAGGCAAGCCAAATTGCCAATCTATAATTTCCAGGATTTCTTCTTTCTACTCCCCACTTCTTTTTCAATAAGAACGCAATTTTGGTATGGCTGTTGATTTTAATGAGAGTGCCTACTTTTGTTACAGCTCAGCCACTTCACTCTGAAATTTCTTCAGAACTTTTGGGTGTTGTATACCATCCAGTTCTGATGATTTGTCACTTTTTAATATGTCAGTTTGTTCCCTGGTGATCCAGCAGTCTCATCAAATCTCTAGCAAGATTCCTGCTTCTGATACACTGAAATAATTTCTTGTTACTTGTTCTTTATATTTTTGGGTATTACTTTTCATATTTCCAGGTACTCTTAATTTCCATTTTGCATGTTACTGCTGCAGTTTATTTTAATTTATATGGGCTTCAATAGGGTTAGAGGTTTCATTTTCTGAAGACTACCTCCATAGCCTGAGTAACCTCTTGCCCCATGCCATTTAGCTTACTATTCTTGTTTTTTCTTGCATTCCTCCTCCTTTTTTGTTGAGAGGTATTCATGCCTTCTATGAATCTGGCATGCTTAAATTCTACAGCTTAAGCAGGCACAATTTATAACATCCCCAAGCCAAATAGTTTCAGATATTGTTTTCTTTAAAAAAAGGACACTTAAATATAAAAAGTTAGACTACAATGAAATGTTGAGTGAAAATTGAAGCATAAGGCTGTCAAGAAGCTACAAAAATTAAGACCCCCATTTTGCATTCAGCTCTGCAAGAGCACAGGGTTTTGCCCATGTAGATCACTTTGCATTCGTACCAGGCCTGACTGTAAGTAAGTCAGTGCTCCTGTGTACATTGTTAACATGGCAACTGTGACTCATTGAAAATGTAGATTCATTATGCAAACGGTGATCTCTCTTGATGTGCACATCCACATTTTTTTGCATCATTAACTGAAGTATTAGCACAAATATTGGCAATTGGATAACTTTTAGCTGCTTAATGCTAGGGACACAAATTTGCACGAGAAAGTTATTTTGCTGGTGCAAAAAGGATGGATGCAATACTGCATGCACAAATTGCCCCTGCATAAAAGGGAGCATACTGAGGCATGGCTGAAAACTCAGGTCATGTAGTGCATACTTTTATATAGCTGTTTATGCAGTTCATAGTAAACTTTAGTATGTTATTGATTATTATTAATGTATATCGTGAAATGCAGATATGTTGTCCAGTGCGCCTGAGTAAACATTGTGGAAGCAACATTAACATTTGGGATTTTTTTACTTCACAGTACTTGACACTGGTAACCTCTCACATTAAGGTTTAGAAAAAATAAAAAAAATATGTGCAGTGTAGTTCAGTTAATATTGTGGAGTAATCTAATACAAAAATTATAATGCCAAGATCCCTCCTCTAATGTTAATGTGAAATTAAGGATGAACTAGTAACCACTGAAAAGCAGGAAACTCTTGATTCTCATACATGAGTACATACACTAAATCAATAGTACTTTGCACTGGTGTGTGTGTGTGTGTGTGGTATTTGCTTATCAAATGTTCAATACGCACAGGCAGACGAGTGATAGAGCAGTACTGAAAATCAGGCCTGTAATTTCTTCAATTTCAAAAGTGCTGAGTACCCACAGCTCCCACTGACTTCAGCTGAAGTTGTGTGTGTTCAACATCACTCAAAGATCAGGCTTTCTGTGGTTTGTTGAAGGTCACTTGGTTCTTTGCAGTAACCACTAGACTCTTCAGTTATGCAGCATAGTGAACTGGAAAAACTGTATATAAAAACACACACAGCAGATGAATTAATATCTTTCTGTCTATATGGATTCTTATACCATGCTCACGACCATAGTATCTGAGTGCCTTCCAGTAGTCCATTGAGCAACATGACTGTCATGTGTTGTTTGTTCTCTCATGCTACTGAAACATTACTTTTGAACCCTGTAATATAGCTTATCAGTCAGAATGAAAGAGGCATGTGAATGTTTTTAGATGTATGTATTTACTACCTAAGTCCTTCGCTGTATTACAAACAATAACTTTCTGAGCATTTTTTCATAAAATTAGTTATAGCTGTAAAATCTTTTCCAGATTTTTCTTTTTGGTAGGAGATCAAGGTACATAACTATTTATTTTCTGTTCACCACTCTAGTTAAAGATTTGTTAATACTTCTACAGGGTGTTTGCAGCCAATCAAAACTCGTAGCAGTTTGCTTGTGTTTGAAACTGCTGTTTTACTCACTGGAGCAAACATGAAACAGAATTACACAAAAAATGTATTTGATCATTCTTTATCTGTATTCACTTATGTCACAAGGCGGCAGATTCTAAGCCCTGCTCTGCTCCCTTTGTTTCACTGAGGGGAAAAAAAAAGAACTGGTCCCTTCTTGTAAGTCCCCTCCTGGGGAATACTCTGCTGTAAGGGAGTTCCAAATCACTCTCACATCGTTCCTCCCCCAGCAGCAGCGGGTGTGTCAGAAGAGGGGCAAGGAAGGACAGTGGCTGAAGCATGCTTCAATTCCTTCTACTGGAGTGAAATCTATCCATGGTAGCCCTGACTTGGGCAGTGCCAGTATTACAGGTCTGCTGTGTTAATGCAGGTCTAGTGGCTCCCACCGCACTGCACAGCTAGCACAGAAAGCCTGTGGTCACTGTTGCAAACCATGGGGTTCATTGCAGTCCTACATGCTGACTCCTAACTGAAGGTAGGTTTCGCTGCTCCCACCTTCATCTTGGATAGTGCCCAATTGCTCCGTGTTCGTGGAGAGGATTTTACTCTTTATAAGTGCAGTGGTTCCCAAACTGTGGTTTACAGAGAACTGGAGGATCACATGAAGCTGGTTTTTCTCCTCCCCCCCCCCAGCAGCTAAATCATATTAAAATAAGCTAAAAATAGATTTAAAACTTTTCTAATGTTACTTTTCCAGGGGGACTGTTTGCTAAGTGCCACAGGGATGATGTTCAGTTGCCAGTGACTTGATCATAGTCCATGAGACAACATCTCTATTATGATGTAGGCCACAGCATGACATTTTAACTGATTGCTTTTTTGTTTTCTGTAGGGTTTGTTTTAGGATTTTAAAAAAATTATTCATTTCCTGTTAAAACAAGAACTTTGTTCAGTGTAATGGAAAGAGAAAGGGCCAAATCTATCCATGGTGTAATGCCACTGATATGAATGACATTTTATCAGGGATGAATTTGGCCAAGGGAGTTTTCCAAAATGACAGCGTTTCTCAGCTCTCTGAATTGGCTGGGGCATGGGACTTCTGTGGTTTGAATACTGTGGTTTCTCACTACTGTGAGAGATTATCCAGTTCAAAAAGTTCTGTTACTTGGGAAATTTCTTAATCAAAGTGATGGCTACTGTTTCTGTTTCTCTCCCTTAGTTTATATTTAGGGTTTTCCATTTGTTTCTGGTGTTCTGATGAATAGTAACAGGGAGAGAAAAGAAAAGAGGGTGTAAAAAATTTGCATGGGTTGAAATGTTGGGTTTTGTTTTCCTTCATTGAAGTCACATTTTGATTACACCAATGTATAATTTGAAATATTTTGTGTTTATACTAAGTATGTTACTATGGCCCAAAATAAGCCACAACATAGTGATACCAATGTGAGAGATTGTGAAACCATGTGCTAAAATACATTTACCATGTACTTTTGAGCACCACCTCATCTGCACTCTGCCACTAATCTGCCTCCTCCTGGATTATGCCACACTTCCAAGCATCTTTCAAATAACTGGTCTTTTTTCTCACACACACACAAAAACAACCTAACAGAAATATTTCCTCTCTTCCCTCAAACATGGAATTTCACTGCAAAATTCCAGCTCCTTATCCTCACTTTCAGGGCTTTGCACAATGTCACCCTTGCCTACAACCCTATGTCCTAGAACCTAATTTGCTCACTACACACTGCACGTACTTACCACCTCACCAAAATTTCATCTTTTGCTCTCACTCGCATCTCTACATGTTCATTTGCACACTGACCTCTATGCCCAGCCATCTTCCTTTTTCTCCAAGTCCAAAACGCATTTCTTTTTTTGCTGTCTTCCTGCCAATAGCTATTTTTTTGCTCTCTCTCCCCAGTGTGTGTACATTTATTCATATGTGTGCATAACATTTATAAATGTATGCATTTATAATTACATTATGATGTCATGTGGGATAAAGGTTTTTTTGTCGAGTATTTGAGATGGCCCCGTTATTTAAAAGTAGTAAATCAGTCGTGCCAGCCATCCCAGAGGAAACCATCATGTGGTCTGAAACTGCTGCATATTTTACAGGGAAAGTATTTTAGAGAGTTCTTAAAATTGTATTGATACTGTTTTTTCACATACAAAGCCAAGCTCCATTAATACCTAGGGAAAGAAAAGTTATGACTAATACCTTTTAGAAACCTCTAAAATTTTTCCTATAATAGCTTTTCCATGCATTATAATGTTGAAGTTTTAAAGACTGAGATATCAGGGCTAAAAGCAACTTCTGTGTATCCTGTTGGAAAGCTGAAAATCTCCTATTTCCATAAAATCCTGTTTCCAGCTCTTCAGGATCACAAGCCTAACCCATCACTGGTATGGTGCCCATCCTGGGAATAGGCCCAGTGTAATTTCAGAGGAAAGTTCTCCATTTGAGGAAAAAGAAGGAAAACTTCTCTGGCAGTTTGTTTTTAACAAAATAATAATAATAATAATAATAATAATAAATAATGGCAGCTGTTTTAAGCTGTTTAGATTTGGGGCATCAATAGCAAATGTCCTTGGAGACTTGATCCAAATGCAGTCAAGTCAGTGGAAAGACTTGTTGACTACAGTGGACTTTGGATCAGGCCTTTAGTGAGCACAGAGTGGGATGCCAAAGGTTCAAGATTAACTGTATATCACATGGATAACATTACAAGATAGATAGTGTGTACTACCATAGCACATGGAACGAGATTCCGTGCTGTGCCTCTAAGAACCACAGCCCAGGACACAGAGAGGCCCTTCCAATTTTGAGCTGTGCTGGGTGTTGAAGTGGGCCCTTGGCGTCTTTAGGTAGCCTGGGGTGGGGAGGCTGTCTAAATTCTGGCAGCCCTTCCTGGCTGCCTCTGGTTAACAACATTACCTAGAATTTCTGCAGCACAATGCCTGTGGCCCCACATCTGATACATCCCTCCTATTCTAGCCCCTCCTTGGCACAACCCCTACACCAGGATTTGAAAGCCTATGACTGTCTTCCTCAGCTTCTGCATTGTGGGAATTTTCCATTAGAGCTCATTTACACCATTCTAGCCCTCTTACCTGGTGTCCAGGAGCCACTGTGGGAGTGAAAATCTCCTCCATGACACATGACCCTAAGAGCTTGCCATGTATTTTCAAAATGAAAGCTGAAGTTCTGGCCCTGTTGAAGTAAATGTCAAAGCTCTCAGTAATTTCAAGGGGCCCAGGATTGTAACTGAGGTGTTTAAAATCTCGGCTGCAGTATATAAAATTAATTGTATGTGTATGCAATATGTATATATACACACATATACATTTTATACCCACATAATAAGTGTGTCCATGAATATATAAAGTGTGTGTGTGTGTGTGTGTGTTTAAACCAAGGGATATGCAGAGAGAGAGAATAAAATTAGTGTTTTGGTAATGATAAAATATTAGGAGAATTAAATGGGAAAATTATTAGTAAAGTGACAATATTAAAAATATTCCTCTCTGCTTAATCAAGTATCTTCCTTAGCTGTGGAAGGGTGGCTTTTTTCCTATTTATGTCCGCTCTCAACTGCAAATGTTTTACATTGTAAAACTTTTATAGAACAGAGTAAAACATTATAAAGCATAAGGACTAATAATCTGAAGACATAATATTTTGGGCTAACTTCTTACATCATTTTTCATAGATATAGTGAGAAATTGTACTTGAAGTCACAGAGAGATGACCATTTTAACACTCTCAGACATTGATCAGGTTAGCACGGTCTCTGATTGACATGGAGTGCATGCTGTATAATTGCAAGCCTGCTTCTCTTAGTGCCTTGAAGATTACATTTTTTAATGTCCCAATATTAATAACCAGATGTGATCTTCTAGCTTGACCCTTGGGCAGGAAGCTGGCCAGGTCAGCCTATTTGTCTGTGTGCATGGACTGTGAAGTCTATTCAGAATGACAGGTGTGGGAAGGGGGGTAGGGTGTTAACCTCAGGACCACCAAAGGGTCTTCTCCCAGTTGGGAACAAAAATGAGCAGGAGCTTCTGCCTTTTTCAGTACTCCTGGGATTTTAACCAACTGAACAAAAAATGATGCACTGCTGAAGAAATGCTCTTCACAACTGATACACAATTTAAGATGTTCTGTTACAAACTGACTGACACACATGTGTGATTTCATTTGATCTCAGCCCAATTATGTGAACTTAGTTAATATTTTTACATGAGTACTATTTGTGTGCTACTTTTTACATTCATTTTGTATCACAATGACATTCCATTGCTGGGCTTTGAGGATTCAGTCTCCTCCAAAATAACCCCGACTTCTCAAAAGAAGGGCATTAAAACACTGTCAGTGAAGATTAGGTGTATTGTGCATCCCTGCTATGACATAGAGAAGTATTTTGTTGTGGCTAGCATGTTATATTTCAGTTAAATGTATAGTAAAATCATTTACCTCTCCCTCTCTCTTTTTGCAAGGTAAATTTTTTTCAAAAGAAGCAGCTATTTGTGTCCTAATTGATTTTCTACGTTAGTTGTTAGTTGTTCATTGAATAGATAAGTAGTGCCTCTGATATTTGATTACAGAGCCAGGCACCCATTTAACCTTCCGCTCTTTCCTGGCCAGGATTTCAAATACAATACAACATACCTCCCTTAGGCTCAGTAGGATTAGACTGCAAGCAGTAATCCCTGATGCTATGAAATAGACCTGGTAGAACTTCAACTCACTTGTTTAGGATTATGCTCATGAATTTCAGCTCATCTGGTTGCATTAACTCTTTGGGAACATATGTGGGTTACACTATGAGTAAAAGTAATAAATATAAATATATATATATATATAAAAGTAATAAATATAAATATAAATATATAAACTGTACCTTACTAATGAGTTTTAAATAATTCACTCTTATTTACTGACCCAGATGTAAAGTTCTTGTTGAAATGAAAATGGATTTTGTAGTATAAATCCTCATAGTTTATTCCTTTTACTACTAGTGTTCAGAAATCTTCTACAGTACAATAATTGCTTTAAATAGTTGGTCTTAATTTGTGTGTGACTTTTCAAAAAGGAGTCTATAATGAATTCTAGTGCTCAAGATAGGCTTGAAAACCCTGAAAACTGAAGGCTTCAATCCACAGAATGGTACAACACAGGCAGCATCAATGTGAAGTGCCCCATCGTTATGCCTCAAACATGTTCTGAGCTGAAACTAGAGGCAAGAGGGGAGGTAATTCTTACCTGGGGTATCAGTTTCTGGCCTTTCTGCTGACAGCAAGAACACTATCATTTAGGCATTTGTTCACCCAAAAGTAGACCGTGAGCGCCAACTTGTTTCTGATAGGCCACCAAAGAGCTGTCAGATGATAATGACTTCCAATCACTACCGATCTGAACTACATTTGAATTGGTGACCTGTATTTAAATGCTGATTTAAAACTAGATTGGCCAAAGCACTGTAGGGAACAACCCTGTACTGTCGTGGACTAGATCATTTCCATCTCTAATTCCTGTGAGCCTATAACCAGTGATAAAAAATTTCCTGTGCTATTATCAATCCTTTAAGCTACCCAACCTCTAGTGCATAGACACTTTAAGTATTCATGTGGACAACTAATTGTATTTGTAACCCCCGTTTGTGGTTTTTTCTGGGGAGCCTTCGAATTTCAAGGTCTTGGGTTGCCTCTTCACCAAAGCCCTGTTGGTGTTTCCCTGAAGCTCCCTGATGGTTTGCTGCAATCTTTGAGATACCTTTGCATGATCTGTCTAATTTTGGCAGTCCAAGGCATAGTGACCATCTCTCCCACAGTTATAACAGAAACCTTCTCGCTGGCTATCACCCCTCCTGCTACTCTCCCCTCTTGAGGATGGCACAGTATGTCCCTGAGCCTTCATCATGGCTCTTCTCGGGTCAAATCTCTCAGTGCCACTGCCACCGATGGGGCCTTTTCCATTTTTCCCAGCACTGTGGTGGTGTGACTCCCTGCCTTCTTCAGTTGCACCACTGCGTCCACTTGCAACAATCGCTCCTCCTCTTCACGTATCTCTCAAATGAGCTTGTGGAATGGGGGTGGGTTTTGGGCCTGCTCCCTCAGTTGCAGTCACCACAACATTAACCCATCTTGTCGGGTGCCCCAAAGGATCTGGTCCAACCTAGCGGAATCAATGCGCTTGGTGGGGATGCCCTCCTTCTGCACTACCTATTGTAGCAAATCCTCTAGTCTCCTGATGAAATCTGACAATCGTTCATGGGGCTCCTGATAGGTATGGCGGAAATGATAATACAGGTCTTCATTGCTATCAGTAGCATCGTAGACACTCTCAAGAGTGGTTAAATAGTCTTGCACTGTGGCAGCTGGTTGGGAGCCTTTCAGGGCTCGGACAATTCGCGTGGCAGGTCCCCTCAGACTCTTAAGCACACGTTTCTGCTTCTCAGCATCAGAGCATGCCCATTCTTGGACAAGTGGCACTGTACAATCCCTCCAGGTCTCGTAATCATCCTCCCCTGAGGGTACAGGTGACACCCACGAGAAAGAACGTAACTGCTTGTATGGAGCTCTTTCATATGCCGGCTTCAATGCATCTTTGAGAGCATTTCTCCGCTCTTTGGCCCATCCCATCAGGCTGGGTTCTGTGGGTGTTGGAGCCCCTTCTAATGCCAAAATTAATTCCTCTTTTGTCTGCTTTTCACCCACCATCAGAGCTTGCAATTTCTGTGCTAAAGAATCCACCTCAAGTGACATGGGCACACTAGAAAGGAATTGCTCTGCCCCCAGAATTGTCCAGGGGATACCTCCTACTTGCACCTCTTTCGGCACTTTATCAAGATCTGCTTCCTTGGAGTGAGTACATAGTGCTACCATGCCCTTCACTTTGCGGTTGTAAATAAGGGCGTGGACCTTCACTCTCTCCAGTATTTCAGTTGCATTTAGACTCTCCTCAATTTCATTTGGTTCCATCTCTTCTGGGAACCCCACCACCAGCACAGCTTTGGTTACTGGGACTTGTGCCCCTCGGCACAGGTCTCCTAGTAATCCCCTCTCCATTTTATTTATTTATTTATGTTTAACTGAGATGAAAGTCACTCAGGAGTTTCTTTGCTATGTAAAGGAGAGCCCAGGGTGCACAGCATAGGGGTGTGTGTGTGTGTGTGCACTGCAAAGTCCCCATACGGGCCACCAAGTGTAACTTTAGCGCCCTCATGGCCAAGATGAAGTCTACTCTGCGGGCAGCTCTGGCCAAGAGAAGGCGCACACAGGAATGCAGCAGGAAAATTTTTTTCCACCCCAGAGGCACCTGTTTTAAACCCCCCAGAGTGAACACACACACACACCAGAAAAGTACAATGGATATAAGAAAGGAAAATATTTATTTACAGAGGGATGAAAGGAGAAAAACAACAAGGGAAAATATAGGGGGAGTGGTAAAACAGTGTTGCATTCAAACGAAGGCCCCACAGGCCCAGTGGGAGCACAGTCTGAAAGGGCAGATGCCGAGCAATGTGTCTGCACACAGAGTTTAGGAGTCCTGAGCAAAGTTCCAGTCCAATGGTGAATCTTGGGTGCTCCTGGTCATCTTCGGCGCCAGTAAACTTTCCCAACAAACCCCTCTGGTGCCCTCTTCTGCCGCTCTCTGCAAAGCCACACAGAGTGACCACCTCCCCACTTAACTAGCTAGCAGCCTCCCTCCTTATTCCCAATGCAGAGTTACAAGCCCCAGTACTCACAGCGCCATGCAGTTTTGTGCAGCAGTGATACTGGGTCCAGCTCTGGCCTCTCCTTCTCGGGCGATTCCTCCCTGGCACAGTGCTCCTCCTGGCTCCTGTCCTGGGGTGTTCCCGATCGGCTGCCATGTTCTTCCCAGGTTTCAAGCAGGTTTTTTGCTATTTCACTTTGCGGGCTGCAGCCCTTCCCTCTGGAGCTTCAGAGCCACCCCCCGGAGTTTCCCTTCTTTCTCTTACTGCTCCCCTTCCGCCCTTAGAAAAAAGATTTAAAGGGGCCATGTTCTTTAAACCCCAAAAGGGTTACATATTAATTATTGAAATAAATGTTTGTTTGATTTAGAATATTTCAAATCAGTGGTAGTTTAAAAAAAAACAAAACAAAAAACCTAGGGCACATTGACTTGAAAACTTCAGGCCTTGTTTCCGTGACAGAAATCACAGGGCTGGCTAATTTGTTTGGCTAACTCTCAGGGCAAGGTGGGAGGACTGACCAATGCTACCAGCTACACTAGAAGATACAGAGGCAGCAGGGCGTGGCTCTGTTCCTAGATACTAGCAAATGCTCTGCCTATTCTTTTAAAATCAGTCTGCTACTTTTGATACATTAATTATAAAGTGGTGTTGATATGTTGCTGGAGGCCCTGCTAGCATTAAAGGAAGTTACTCTTGAGTGGCTCCATTCTTTTCTTGCTAGGAGAACTTGGAGGGTGAGGGTAGTTTTTGGGTGATTGTTAATCAGCTCAGAGGATGCAGTAACATGCTCTCATGCGGGATATTACAGGGTTCTGTTCTGTTACCCTTCCTGATCAGAATATACTTGAGGCTGTTAGGGGAGAATCACATGTATTTTGGGTTGGGGTGACTCCCAAATGCAGATCATTCTCAGCTATACAATTCTATTACATCAGATTTGGGATGATGTAGTTCAGAGGTTCTCAAACTTCATTGCACCGCGACCCCCTTCTGACAATAAAAATTACTACACCCCCAGGAGGGCGGACCAAGCTTCAATGCCCCTGGTGGGGGGGAGGGGGGCACACAAGCCAAAGCCTGAGCCCCACCACTCTGGGTGGGGGTGCGAAAGCTGAAGCCCAAGGGCTTCAGCCACGGGGTGGGGGGAGGCCTGTAACCTGAACCCCACCACCCAGGGCTGAAGCCCTTCAGATTCGGATTCAGGCTTGGGTGGTGGGGCTGCGGCTTCAGCCCCGGGCCCCAGCAAGTCGCCAGCCCTGGCGATCTCATTAAAATGGGGTCGTGACCCACTTTGGGGTCCCAATCCACACTTTGAGAACCGCTGATGTAGTTGATTGTCTTACTACTCAATATCTTGTCAAGATCAGTGCTTGAATGTTCTGGTTGTGTCTTGATCCCCTGGTACGCTAGAGGACACAACCAGTAGAAATGGCAAGGTTTCATTGCTTCCCTCAGTTAAGGGAACCTGCCCACCTTTCGGTTACCAGAGTTACAACTTGCAGCCCATGTTAGGTTCTCTGTTGCTTTTGAGGCAAAAACAGTGGATATGAGAGCACTTTTCTCATCTGCATTTGGCCAGACCTAGACAAATAATTAAATTAATTTTGCCTCTTTTTCTTCATGTGAATTGCCTACCAACAGCTTTCAGTGTTCTCAATTTCTTTATTTCAAAATTAGCCACCAAAATAATGCTTTCTCTGTACATTTTAAATATTTAATATTTACTGTTGCAGCTTCATTTTGGTTGGACACATGGCATATTTCTGTTCCCTGAGTGGTTTCACATAGTCCACTTGGAACAGGTTTCTGTTGCAAATACTCAGTTTCCAAATTCAAAATTTTGATTTCTTCAAATACTCTGCAAGTTCACTTTTCTGCAAGTATTCATTGCCTCAGCAAGGAAACTTATTCAGCAGAACATAAATGGAAAACAAACATCAAAAGGGTGGGAACTATTTCAAAAATTCAAAATAAATATTTGCTGACATTTGTTTGCAGTATTTGTCCAATTCTAGTTGTGCTGTTTTCTTTTTCAAATGCAGGCCTCAACAGAGTGGTTCATGCTTTTGTCACTTGAAGATTGGATTACTCAATTCATTTAATGGGGGTTTATATCTTAAAACCAATTGGAGACTTCAGTTTGTGGAGAATATATCTGTCTGTCTCGTAAACAGTGTTTCTCACAGTGAGTCTATTACAGCTCTGTGATCTGCTCTAGCTCACAATTTGTTTCCAGTTTCAATTTAAGATGCCAGTTTTAACCTAGAAAGCCTTGAATGGGTTGGGTCTTGATTATCTCTAAAAACATTTCACTCCTTGACTGCAATTTGGATCAGCTAAGGTGCTCAAACTAGCAGCACCTTGGGTTTAAGCTTGAGGCAGCTGGAGGCAACGTGTTTTCAGTGAGCAGTCTTTGACTATATCATTCAGTTTTCCAGAATTCACCAGAGTCCAAGACTGTTGACCTTCAGGTCATTCTACAAGGCATAAATGCCTCTGAGGTTTTCCTGAGGGAGAGGAAGGGATGCGAAGTTGCAGTGGGAGAGTTTGTTTTGGAGGAATGAGGGAAGATTTACCTTTTGGACACTGGTACTATATACTGATGTGTTTTATTTATAAAGATTGTTCATGCACCCAGACTAATGGATGGATTAAGTTTAAATAAATAAAAATAAAGGAGGCTACAGGAATTATAATAATAATAATAATTAATTAAAACTTTGCCCTTCAGCAGAGCCTTTAATCAGAGACTCTAAAAGTACTTTACCAATCTTAATTAAATTAAGTGTTCCTACATCTGAGTTAGTTAAGGTTTATATAGGTATCCTTCATCATTCAGCCACCAATGGGATGAAATGCAGCAGGTCTTTAACAGCATACAACACAATTACTGGTATTCGTGAGGCAACTAGTGAAGAAGAATACCTTTTCCAAGTGACAGGTTTCAGAGTAACAGCCGTGTTAGTCTGTATTCGCAAAAAGAAAAGGAGTACTTGTGGCACCTTAGAGACTAACCAATTTATTTGAGCATGAGCTTTCGTGAGCTACAGCCGAAGTGAGCTGTAGCTCACGAAAGCTCATGCTCAAATAAATTGGTTAGTCTCTAAGGTGCCACAAGTACTCCTTTTCTTTTTTCCAAGTGAAATGGCAGAAAGAATTGCTTGTAGTGGGCAAAATAAAATCAGTTGAAATTTGGCCAGGACATTGGGGTTAACATCCTTCCTCTTTTGAAAAGCACACTGTTATCTTTATTAACGACAAGTGGCTCTGTAATTTGCTATATGTCTCACCCAAAGAAAACATTTTCTAACAAAACAGTACCCCTAAGCACCAAATCCATGACTAAGCTTAGAGGAAAGTGCCACCAATGAATCACCAAAATCACTTTCTGTGGCACCTATTTGTTCCTTGGAGGTCTCCTGTCCAAATATTGACCTTGCTTTAGGTTGTGAAATCTGACAGGATTACAGCATAAGATGATAATAATGAAGTATACAGAGAAATCCAGCCATGTGGTCCTTTACACTGCACCATAATAAGAGAACAAGGTGGAATTCAGTGAAACTGAGAAGCACTGCAAGTTTTTTATGTGGAATATAATCAGCCTGTGAAATATGCCACTGTTACCCAGGTAAACAGTTTATCAGGATTTTTAAGAAGGATGACAGGATGAGCATTAATGATGGTTCTGATTATGTGAGCTAAAACAAAAATATACAAGAGAATTATTATTTTTGCTGTTAATAACTTCGGATTGTCTTCCTGGGTCAGCAGGGATCCCTCATGTTGCCTTTCTCTGAACGTGATATTAGCCACTTACCTAGACAGCATATCAGAATAGCTGGGCCAATGGTGTGATTCAGTATGTTGAATCCTGTGTTTCTATCTCTCTGTCTCCCTCAGTGACTGTTCCTTAGAGGACAGCATTAGACTTCAAAAATGAATATAGGAACTGAGTGTTTCAAATGTAAATAAGATGCTGTTGTGTTGGCAATTTTAGTCTCACTAAGGCAGGATAATACTCCAGCAATAAACAACCAAATCTGCATGTCTGAGTTGTTTTTTTTTTCTTTGTCAGTTTATCACTCTGTATAGGAGGAGAATGTCTGCCACATAATTCACTTTTCACTTATTTAATTTGTAAGTACAAACAATAGCTGGAAAGGGACACTTGGTGACTGTTTATTTCATCTTTAGATCAAAAAATAAGGCAAAAGCATCCTTTCACATAGGCATCCTTAGACCTTTGTGTGTGCATCTTCCTGCATGTACAAGAATTCACTAGTGTTATTCCTCAGAGATTCTGATACTCTGTTTGCCGAGTATGAAGGGAGTGTGTTTGAATGTGCCTATTAAGCTCTGCCCTAAGACCTATTATGCTTCAGAGTGACACAATGCATCCCTAAGCTCCTGGGGAAGCACAGCAACTTCCCCACCCATTAGAAGGAGGGTGCAGAATGTGCCCCCTCTGTGTTCAGCTAGTTTCCATGGATCCTGCCTGGGGCCACCCAGGCTATCGGTTCAAACTGATCCACACTGTCTAATTTAAGTGTAATTTTCTCTACTTCCTATGCATCGCATGCTTTCATATTTTCTAGGCTGCAGTATGCTAACTAGATGGTGTGATTGTTATTAAATATTAATTGTTTAGTGCCAACAGTGTACTCTGCACCGTGGAAAGGCCAGAAAGAAAATGACAAATCCCTGTCCTGAGAAATTTACAGTCTAAATAGACAACCCAGAGCTCACTGGAACACCCAGAAGAGGGTTCATTTATCAGAGAGGGAAGGATTTCTTTTGCATAGAGCATTATTGTTTGGTTTGCTTTTCTTTGTCCCCCCTCTAAATTTTCTATCTCCCGCCATCCCATTCCATCTAAAGTAATGTATCAGAGAAGGAGCGTGTTCAGGCTCTGGGGAAGAAGTGAGTTTTGAAGGGGACATTTGAAGAAGAAAGAGTGGTACCTAGCACAGAGGAATAGGAAAGATATTCCGGACAGAGGGGGCAGCCAGGGACAAGGCACATAGATTAGAGTGAGGAAAGACCAGAATTCCATCTAGAGAGAAAAGGGGGCCAAGGCTGTAGTGCTAAGAAATGAGAGGTGAAATATAGGCAGAGGCAAAGTAGTACAGGACCCTAAAGGTGAGGGTAAGAAGTGTGAACTTAATACAGAAGGTAAGGAGAAGCCATTGAAGGGATTTCAAACAAGGAGCCAACAAGGTCCAACTGGCAAACAAAGGTGATATTAGCATAACCACTGAGAGTGATGATGTGCATCACAGTAATATTAATTATGTTCATTAGAGCCCTAAAATTTAATTCCTTTTTGTTGGTCTTTCTCTAGATAACCTCAATTCTTTGCAGAGGTTAGTAATAGTGATAGTAAGCTATCATGAATTATTTTTAAATATTAATTATAAGAGCATTCTAATGTAAGTTTATCTTTAAGGCAAAATTCCTCATAGAGGAGTCATGATTTTCTTCATTGTTTCCATTAGGATCAAGAGGTGTGTTGGCTGGGGGAAGTGGAGATTATTTTAATCCTCAAAGCAGACGTGGGTATATCAGTGGGCACTGGTATGCAGACTAACTAAATCTATTATTCTGAAGCAATGTACAGTGGTGCCTAGTATGGATGATGACTGCATAAACGCTGACCTAAAACCGGAGTGATCTTAAGCCACCTTCGCTTATCCAGTTTTATGGAGCTATGAAAATAGAAGCTGATTTATCTTTACTTCACTCAGTATCTATGGCTCCTTAAACAATTTAATATAATTAGAAGAAAGTGGTCTGTTTTATTTGTCACTTACCTTCATAAACAGTAATTATTCTGTCGTATGAATTGTCATTGTAATTTGGAATACATTGAAAACTAACAAAGAAACAACATGAAAAAACAGAGTTTAAAAACAGTTTTTTAAAAAATAAATATGATTATTAATGCATAAATATTCACATCACAAAGGGCCTGATTCAAAGCCCTTTGAAATCAATGGGAATCTTTTCATTGACTTCAGTGTGCTACGGTTCAGGCTTCAAACCCCAAATTATAGGCTAGCATTGATAGGCAAATTTGTTGGCAGTTTCACCAGAGAGATAAAAGATCTTTTGGACACAGACACAATATAGCAGTGGCCCTTCCAGGTCTAGGTTGAGGAATTTGGGCAGTTCAGGATGGAACAGTTTGCCCCGTTCTGCAATCCTATAGACACAGACAAAACTTTAGTCTCCAGAGCTCACAGTTCAGCACCTTTAGGAACTACTGCAATCTGTGGACTATAAATGGTGCTATGAAGAACGTATTGCTCTTAATTTAAAAAGAAAAATCCCTTTTGTGTCATACAGCAGTATTGCCTACACTTTTTAAAAATACATCTACCTAAATGGTCCTGCTGGAAGTCAATCTTCCAACTTTTACAGAGCACCAAGGTCCCCAAAATCTCAGCAGGGAAAGCTCAGCTAATATGAGACACATGCTAGTAAGAGACTGGTTTTCCTTTTTCAATTTTTTATGCAGATGATGTATCCAGCTAACCACTTTCAACCTGTCAGTAAAGGTTTGGTAATAGATGTCAATATTGTAAGTTCTCATGCATGCCCCTTTGAAACAAATGATCACTTATTAGAGGGCAGAGACAAAACACATTTACTTGAATAAAATGATTAATAAAGTACATCAGGACTTGTTTCTACCAGTGTTGGTCTATGAATACCAATGTATGTATTAAGTACCCCTAAGCTCTTTATGTGCTAATTTAGGGCTTAGGGGTACTTAATCATACTAGTCCTCCAATCTAACATAGGAATGTACCTTATTAGTATAAATATCAGTCTTTAATATTTTGCACATATTTATAAAACATGCTTGTCCTCTTCATAACATAGACACATACAGTACATCATAAGATACATGTACATCATAACAAACATCGTAACATACAGTAAACTTGTAACCATGTATTACAGGTTTACTATCAAAAAGTTGTGGTCATGTAAGCTTGGTGATAGGTCCTTCTGCCATTTTGAATGATAATTAAGCTGACAATGCACCCTGGACCAATGAGACTGTGAAAACAAATATAAAAAGGCAGATGGTTCATTTAGTTTAGTAACTGTAATTTTTTGTTCAATAAAAGTAATTCTCACACAGGCATTCTTCATTCAGATGGAGTGTATAGAAAATTTTATCCTGCCAACTTGGGTTAATAATTATTTTTGTTAGTGTAATTTGTATCAACATTTGATAGGCAGTTGATTAGAGTGATGAATTTTCAGAATGAAAATTAATTATAATTTTTGCTGCCTTCATTAGTCTGCTTTTTGTAACTACCATGACTGAACAGCAGGAGGTTGGCTCTGAAATAATGACTATCTCACAAGCATTTGCAATGAGTTTTTTTCTTTTTAAGATGATTGAACCTTTTAATTTAATTTTTTATATATTTACATAAAACAAGGATTAGTATGAAAACTGTGTTGTGGTGATTTTAAAATACACTAGATATATATGGACTTTACAGTGATAAAAAATAAGAGACAGTTAGTTTAGCTTTAGATATTTTTTAGTCTTCTAAATGTTCTCAACAGAAGTGACAATACTGTAGTTCCATAGATCCTACTGAATACAATGTAGCAAGAAAAGCTTCTGGCCAGTTATAAAAACAACCTTAACAATAAGTTTTATACTGGAGATATTTTTCCTTCAAAGCATAAAATTATTACAAATAAACTTCAAAAGAGGGAATCTAGGGCCCTCTTGATAATGGTTATAGAGCCTCTGAGTTTGATAGTCATGATAAAGTTGTTCTCTCCTGGATGGTTTAAATTAGAAGATAATTCTTCCAAAATAAATATGAAAACTTCCTGCCACAAAAGTAGCTGGACAACACTGAAGGCAAAATTTTCCTCTCAGATCTGGAAGGCTGATTTCAACTCTGATATTCTGCTCTCCCTACATGTGTGGCAATTCCAAATAGCTATACATGTAAGGAGAGTAGAATGCTAGATATGGGAGCCAAAATGCACCTCTTGGAGGATGATTTTGCCTTTAGCATTTATTAGCCTGGGATTTATTTTTTGTGTTTTCTATTATGGCATAGTATAGACAGAGCAGTTCTTATTGACTGCAGTAGGGCCAGGATTGCACCAAAGATATACTGTATATATAATCTACGGAGAATTTCACAATTTACATTTCAGAGAAATATCCAAATAGAGTACCATAGGGATTATCTTGTGGTGTTAAGACACATATTGGTGCAAGTAAAAATACTCTACAGAGTGTAGTCCAATTGTGCCCTGATTTTGCTCCTTTTGGGATATAACTCCCGTTAGAGTTGCAGTTGTGTAAGTCAGGATATAGTTGTCCAATAATTTTCAATTACACCTTCTTTTTCCCTCAGAACCTTGAATTTTCAGAACTAACTATGCCCAGGAATTGGATTGAAAACAGTAAAGAAGCTCTTCTGTTTTCTAACTTGACTCTTGTTTCTGCAGCATATGAACAAGACAGTGTTTATTGTAGTCAGAAAAATTGTTGGCATGATTCTGCATAAGTGAAGAATCTCTGGATTGTCTCAAAGTGTTAGCTGCCCATTTGCAGACAAGCAAGCTTTTAGTGTGCAATTTAGGTCAATGGATGGAGGGGAGAAGATGTGTTTAGGCGACAGATTTTAAATCACCATAATATAAATATGCTTCCCTTTTCATCCGGAATTTGCTTTCTTTCAAGGTAATTTAGTGCAGCAGACATGCACTTATGCCTGTCTTTGTAATTTTAGGGATTAGGATAGGGAGGATTAAATGCTGACCCTTAATCTTCAATATCAACTTTAAGAGCGAAATATAATATGCAAATGGAATACATTCATTTTGTGTTTATATATTTTAATCTCTGTAATTTAGTTTTAAGAAGATGGAAACTCATCTTTGCCTTATTTATTTTGAATCCCAAAGCAAGATGCCATTAAAATCTTTATCCCTGTATCTTAGAGGATAAATGTTTATCCTTTAGGGATTAAAATATAATTTTTTAAAAAAATGACTTTAACCTAATAACACTTTTGCATCAAGTCAAGAGCTCTGTGTGTCTGATTTTAGATGTAGTCTTGAGTGTCACATCAAGCATTGATAGTGTGGAAAAAAATCATCCTGTGTTTATTTTCTCAAATCAGTGAATATAATTTGAATTAACAGAAATCAATTGGTTACTATACCACAGATCAATTTTGGTTAGTTCATTGTAAGCTTTTCCTGAAAGTCTTGGACTTATTCAAAGTATAGACATTGAAGTCTCAGAGGGAGACTATTTATAAAGATTAAATATTCTGCAGCTATAAACAAGCAGGATATCTCAGCTATCACAAATAAATGAAAGACTATTAAACAATTGGATCAAAAGAAAAATGTAATATGAAAACTTGGCAAATAAAATAGATATGCGAAAAATTCTTCCTTTAGGCATTAGTACTAACATAAAGGAAAGCATGATTAAAATACTTGGCCCAATTAGGCATGCACTGCACAGTCATATAGGTGTGACGTTGTATTTCATTGGTTCACAAACTTTTTGGACATCTGTATATCAGACTGAGCCACTGGCTGTTTCAGTACGTGCTTGCAGTCTTCCATTCGTTTGTGCCTCTTCTCCCCAGCAGTGTAGCTTGGTTTGCTCCAAACCCTAGGCTCACAATTCTGCAATGAACTTTGGGTTTCTTCAGAATTGCGAATTGGAGTAGCCTGAGGACTACTGTGCTTTGCAATCTGCACAATTAAGTGGAAAATGGAGGTTAGTAATACACCAAGATCCCACACAATGGCTCATTATTGAGGGCCAGATTCTGATACCCTTTCACTAATAATACTTTACTCCACAAAGAGTCCTATCAAAGTGCATAGCACTACTTGTGGAGTAAGGTGCTACCCAACATGAGTAAGAGTATCAGATTATGGCCCAGTAAAAGATTGTATATGGATGGGCAAAGTATAAAACGTAAACGCTTGACAAACCACTCTTTCTGCTAGTTTTATGGCATTGTGGATAGTACTGCATTGCTTCAATATTCCTCATGTAGGATAGCAGGGATGGAAGGAGCAGGATTGCTCTAAGCAACAGACTGCAGGAGTGACTCCTGGAGCTGCAGTGATATCCTAGCCAAGAGACCTTCACCTTGAAGAGATGTTTCAGAGTAACAGCCGTGTTAGTCTGTATTCGCAAAAAGAAAAGGAGTACTTGTGGCACCTTAGAGACTAACCAATTTATTTGAGCATGAGCTTTCATGAGCTACAGCTATAGCAGAGTCCCTAGATAAGACAGACAGGCTGAGCCTGCTCAGAGCCATTTCCCTAAAACTCACTAGGTTAGTGCTGGACTGTTGGCAGCACTGTACACTCATCAACCGCATCTCCATTTGTGGGCTCACAGGGACGGAGTGTCCCCTAACACATTGGGGTTTGTGGCTTTCATGTTGATCCCGCATCCTGAGAGACTTAAGAAGGCCCACAAAGGACAGAACCCTCCTGGCATAGGCACCGACTCCATGGGTACTCTGGGGCTGGAGCACCCACAGAAAAAAAAATAGTGGATGCTCAGCACCCACCAATGGGCCCCCCTGATCAGCTCTTCCCCCTGTCCTCTGGTGCCTCCCACCCACCACTGATCAGCTGTTCAGCGGTGAGCAGGAGGTGCTGGGTAGGGAGGGGAAGGAGTGGGGGCTGAAAGAGAAGGAGCGAGGGTCGAGTGAGCTCAGGAGAGGCGGCAGAATGGGGCATGAAGAGGTGAGGCGTGGGGAGAGCAGGGCGAAGAGGTTGGGCGGGGTAGGGCCATAGGGGAAGGGGTGGAGTGGGGGCAGGGCTTGAGATGGAGTGAGTTGAGCATTCCCGAGGAAATCAGCAAGTCAGCACCTGTGCCCCCTGGCATATAGTAAGAAAGGGGGGCCTGTGCTGGGGCCACTCAGTCTAAGTAACTGGGCATGGTTAGGTTTTCCCATCCTCTGAGGGAGGAACCACCGAGGACCATTACAGATATACATTTAAATATACTCCTATGTAAAAATTAGTCCATCTGTGGTGATTGCTCAAAGTCTTGAGTCAAGTGTCAGAGAACAAATTGTGCCAAGTATTAATGGGAAATAACAACTTGCAGTGGTCTCAGCTTACACTACAGTGATAAGTCTGAGGAAAAAAGTGGGCTTCCATACTGGTGCAGAAATTGATATAGGTAGCTACTGTATCCAATTATATCTAAAAGTCTAACAAAGGTTAAAGAAAGTGTTAATGTGATCACACAATAGGCAGGAATGATTACCGGGCAGAAAACAGGTTGTAACTTTTATTGATAGCTAAAATACTGTAGAACTGTTTTTTTAATCTGTTGTGTTGGTTCTCTGACCTTTGAAAATTATATCTATTTTTAATGAAGATATGCTTTATCTTTGTGCTTGATTATGAAGCTTTTTTCCTACGTCTTCCCTGACAGCATACTGTAGGCACAGCTCTCAACCCCTCCCCAGTTTTGGGAACAAAGGCTCACTGAGTATTATTCCAACTACAAGGGACTCCCATCACAGGACTATAGCTTGCTTGGTTTTTATTTTATTTTTCAATATCTATAGTGAGCCTATCATAAGTTCTCCAGGCACACACAATAATTTTAAATTTTAAAATAAAAATTTTAAAACACAACCCTCTAAAGTTGTACAGTGTCAAAAATGACAAAAAAGGGAGTTCCCAACACTCAGCAACCTTCTCCATTCAACTAACTTACTCAGAGAGAGACTGACTACAAAGATGAATGCTGCAGTGTCTCTAGATCACAAAACTCAGACTTTATTATGCCAAGCGAATTCCAGAGTCAAGGATCTTTTGCTGAGAACACCCTAATCCCCAAATCTAAGGACTACCAGCCTGAGCATCTCAACTGTTTGAGGAAAACATGAGGAGGCAGTCTCTAAAGACTTCTGTAGACTAATGCATTTTAAAAGTCTAGTGTAGATGAGGCAGTGTAAACGTCAACATGCTATATTAAAACCGAGGCTTCCTCTGGGACTTTAACTCAGACAGCTTGGCATGTCATAAAGGCTACATGCCTTGTCTACAGTACACTTTTCAAATGTGTTAGCTAACATGTTTTATCAACACACCTTTAAATCCTAATCTAGACAAGGTCTTGGAGAGGTAGGATCCAACTACAAGAGCCTTTATGCATCAGAATCAACAGCTTGAATATGAACTGTAAAACAGTGCAGTTTCAGGAGCACTGGTGTAATTTGCTTCGTACAAGAAACATCACTAAATAAGTGAGCAGCTGCATTCTGCCCAATCTGAAGTTCTTGAATGGTCTTCACATCTAACCCAAATAGAAGACAGTAGAGTAATCTATTCTGGAGGTGACAAAGGGATGAATAAAAGTGGAAAGGACCACTTCTTGCAGAAAAAGCTACAATATCCTAGCCAAGTGAGGGTGGTAATTCATGCTGATATCTGGATAGTCAGCAGTACTCAAGTATCCAAAAAGATTCCAAATTGTAACAAAAGGTTGGCGTGTTTCTTCACCTTTGCCATTTTTCCTGAATCCTCCAGCCTGCCATCATAACCTTTTCCATAAATCTTATCTGAGCATAAGCTGGTTAGCACTCATCCAAGCCCCAGTCATTCAGACATTACGAAGTCACTCACTAAACCTTCTGGAGTTGTCAGAAAATTTTCAAACTAACTAAATGTAACTAAACGTACAAATGGACAAAATCATTATGGCCTAAAGGATGAAAAATCAGAAATATTGGCCGAATAATTTCTCCTAGTCACTGGAGGCATAGATCTTTGGGACAGTCTCTATGCCACTAACTACCAAAAGTATACACAATACATGTTGGAGCCAACTTTTCCCCGTTGGATTTCAATGCCACTGCTCAAAAACGTGTCTACTTAAAAAAAACAACAGCTATGATAACTTCTGGGACAGGTCTTGCTGTAAAATCAGTATTTGAAACTAATCACTTTATACCTGAAGCATGAGCTCAGTGATTTTACTGCCTGCCTGTTGCTAACATGGATTGCGGCCTAATTGTCATTCCAGAAGAAGTTCCACTTGCCCCTTACTCCCTTTCTACAGCTCATCAGTGGCTTTCAGTACCTGAAAAAAATCCAAAAAATTAATATCTTTTATTGTAGTAGAGGCCAGGTAGAATGAAAGCCATCTCTCCATACACATTTATCCTTGAGAGTAAATTTTGAAATCAACCTTCCCAAGACCCATTGACTTGACCTGTTGATCCACCTGCAGTCCTGTTTGAATCGCCATAGTGTTACACTGTTCAGATCCCGCTGAAATGTGTCATTTACCATAAAATTGCCCTTCTCATGTCTAAAATTGCCTAATAAGGAGGTGTGGTGGGTTTT
The DNA here is from genome assembly GCF_965152235.1 of Eretmochelys imbricata. NCBI lineage: Eukaryota > Metazoa > Chordata > Testudines > Cheloniidae > Eretmochelys > Eretmochelys imbricata. Next base: position 54,630,578 of record NC_135573.1, on the reverse strand, counting down.
TTTCACAGTACACTATCTATCTCAGGCTATGTCTACACTACAGAGCCTATTCTAGCATAGTTATGCTGGTATAGCCCCCTAGAGTAAATACAGCATACACTGAGAGAAGGAGTTTTTCTGCCAGTGAAGTAGTAATGCTACTTCCCCAAACAACATGAGCTCTGCTGACAGAAGCACTCTTTTGTTGGCATCGCTGCCTCTACACTGGAGGTTTTGTCCACATAGCTGTGTCACTAGAGAATGTCACCCCCCCCCGACCAACACAAGTTTTAAGTGTAGACCAAGCCACAGATGAGGCAGGAATAGAACATCCATCCCATTACCTCAGAGGTTCCCTCTTCCAAACAGTAATCTAATACCACCAAATTCAAAGTTGAAGGCTAGATCCATTCTGGCCATAACACTGAATATTGCTCCAAAATATTGTTGGATGCTCTACTGTATGAAGCCTAAACATATCTTAGCCTTAAGACAATTTGTAATAAAGAGCAGCAGTTGGCGGTATTACCTTTAGATATGTTATGCCTGTTTTTCACAAATGCTGAGCAGTTAGAAATCTAATTGACTTATGGTACGGTAGATGCTCAGCACCTCTGGAAATCAGGTGTGCTCACACCATGGTTGAGTTAGGTTCCTTAAGTTTAAATTTCTCACTCGCTGATGAACAGGCTAGGGATGTTCTGAACCCTAACAAAACTTTCTGTCATTTCTGTGCGAGAGAAAGTTTTCAAGAAATCTTTTTGTTACTTCAGCCTTTTGTCTTTTTACCATTTTCAAAACTAAATTCCTCAGATGATGATGAGTAAAATTGTATGTTCCCGAGGATTCTAACAGCATTAACTGTGAATTTTATTCAGCAATAGGATACAGGTAACACAGCATTGCAGTAAAAAAAAAAAAAAAGAAGCAATTAATTTTAAAAATTGTGGAGCAAAAATACATTCTTTAAAGGGGAAAATGTGTTTGATACATTGGCCTGATCTTACTGTAGATTTAAAGTAGATATATGCCTTGCCGCTATGAATCTTTGACAAAGTGCCAAATATTGCATTGCCAAAGGTATAGCATTTCATTTATTTCTTTAGGCTCAATAGTGGTTACTGGTAACATGTGTTTGTAGGGTGTCAGTTCTGATGGAATTTTTTTTACCTGGCCTGGTTCCAAGTAGTGTTGGTGTGTGTTTAAAATGCTTTAAAAATAAATCAGACTTTAGTGTTTTTGTGATAGAAATGCCATGCAGAGCGATAGCCTGGGATTCACTTGCCACAATAATTATTTTCAGTCTCTTTTGTTCAACAAAAGTTGGGAGTTTTTTTTAATTGACTAAAACAAAATTTAATAGTTTTTCCCAATTATATAGGACAAAATTCTAGTGTTTTAAAACAACTGTGCATGCATGAAAACATAAACCTAAGTGAAAAATCCTCAGATTTTTTTGCCATTATATTGTAAGACCAGAGTGTTACCTTTTTCTACTGTTACATGATTACATTTGCTTTGTCTGTAATGCCACTTAATTCACATAGCAATGTGTAAGACTCTTACATTTATTTCACTTTATTAAGTTTGACGTTTATCACTCTACATTGGGCCAAATTGTGTCCAGGAAGATGCCCTCTTGTGTCTCTAAAAATTGTCCTTTTTCTTTTTTCTTTTTCAAACCCTGACCCCTTATACAAACCTGTATCTTCTTCATCTCGGTACCACCATCCCCTTCCTCCTCTGGGCCCTAAGCTGTTTGCTTTACTGGTTTGGGGTCTCTGTTGGGCAGTGGGTATGGTATCTGCGGGTGAGGCTGGGAAAGGATGCATAAGATTCGTCTTTTCCCCCACTCCTGTAAAGATTTGTGAGAAGACACAATGCAGCTGTGCTACATTCAAGCCCATGGATCCTGGGAGCATTTAAAGCCAGGGGAGTCCAAGATGGTTGCCAGGGGTCAGAGATCACTGCACAGATCTCCTGAAATCAGCATGGTTCCTTGGGGAGCAGCAAGGTTACTGGGAGGGGATCTGTGGCCCATTCCACAGACTAAAATCCTGACTTCTTGATCTGAGAGGATCTCTGCAAGGTGATCCTCACAGAAATTCCTTTCCCATGAGTTTTACTGCAAAAGGGAATGATCTGGCTCATAGCAAAGATCACTGTTACCCTGATAAATGTGCCATCATCAGGAATGTATTAGTTTTGGACAAAATGTCCAAAAGTGGCTACTAACTTTGGGTGCCCAACTTCACACGCCCAGTGCCTGAATTCTCAGAGGTGCTGAGCTCCTGCTGCTCCCACTGAAGTTGTTTGAAGATGCTCAACACTTATGAAAATCAGGACAAAGGTTTGTCTAGTTGAGCACCTAACAACTGAGGCTCCTAAATTCAGTGGTCACTTTTGGAAGGGGATGGTGGTACCGAGATGAAGAAGATACAGGTTTATATAAGGCCTCAGGGTTTGAAAAATAAAAAATAAAAGGACAATTTTTAGAGACACAAGGGGGCATCTTCCAGGACACAAGTACAAACAGCCTTTTCCATGTGACTAGAAAAGCATGAAGAGTAGCAGAAAAATCTGATCTGCTAACATATTAGGCCAAATTCTGCTGTCAGCTATACCACTGACGTTAACAGATCGACAAAGAGCAGAATTTGACCCACACTTTTTATTTTATGTAAGGTAACATCAAAATAAAGCCAGATGACATGATTTATGAGTATGTTTAATGCTGATAATTCTTTTTTTTTTATGGTTTTATTTTTTCAAAGGATGTTAGAATTTAGAAGGATTCTGAAATTTGATAATGGTATGGATCATAAAGTATTTATAAAGCATAATGCTACTAAAAGAAAAGTATTTGCAACTCACCATCTACAGAGCATAGGAAGTTGCAAATATTTACTACCAGCTTCCAAGTTTCATTGTATATCTGGAAGCTTTGTAATAACAGTTCATATTTTCTTACCAAACTGATAATGTGTTATTAATTCTGATAAAAAAAGAAGTTGCCCTACTAGATTCCTATGTTTTGTCCCAGGTTTGAAATTTTATGAGAACCAGACTGTACATTCCTCTGCTGTTAGACAGTATTATTTTCAGAGATGCTAACCTGTTAGTGATTAACCAAGACTGGTGTCTTGGATGCTTGTGGTATCAGAAAGGTTTTCCCTGGAGACTTCTCCGGTCCAAGGAGAATTTCCACATTTGCGCTTAGAAAAGATTCTCTGAACCTTTCTATATATCAAACTAATGGTCAGTCATGCAGCCCTATGGCAGTTGATGGGAATTTTGCCTGTGTAAGGACTATAGGATTTGGTCCTTAGAGATGTATTTGTTGTTCATATAGATGTTTAAATAATCTGAAGTCATATGGTCTAGTGGTCAGAGCTAATCTACATATTCTAGTTGTTGTCACCTTTGTGTCTCAGTCAGCCTTACAGGGAAATTAAGTAAAAAGCAGGATCCCAGGGAGACCAGACGTTGTGTCTTTTATATAAGTTTTTTGAGGAAGGTAAATTACGAACTATCATACACAGTATGTATCATGGCCCAAAAGATCATATCAGATTTATTTTAGAAGTGAGCTGTGAGCTTTATGACATTACAATTGGTAGTGCCAGGAGGCAAATTGTTTGCCAAATTTATATTGGACTTTGCTCCTCATAGCTCTACGCAAGATGTCCCTGACCTCACTGATCATTTCTAACATGTTAGGTTGCCTCTACCATGTGTGTATACTCCATCAATCTCATATGTGATCTCCTTCTAGCTGGTGGGTATGGCAACCAATTTTTTTAGTTCCTTCTGTTGGTTGGAGGTTGGGAGGGCTGTAACATTTAAAATAGACATTAAAAGTCAACATTTTTAAGATGTTAGTTTGAATTTAAGTGAGTCATAAATGGAATTAATCTGATTTATGCAACATTTATTTTGTGTGTGTGTGTGTGCATGCATGTATATACTTACATCTGTCAAATATCTACCTGTTGTGTGTCTGTATAAATACATATATACACATACATAGACGATGTATTTTGTTGTACACATTTTTATATATAATTTATTTTTATACAGTGGTTTGAAGTAATACACAGTGTCTTACAGAAATATACTATATGTGTATTTATTAGGAGGTATGAATAGATATTTATGTACTTCTCTGTAAGTATATGGTACATAATATACATCGGGCTTGCTCACTAAGTACTTGAGTAGGGAAAAGCTGTCATGATTTGGAATGTTAAACTATTATTCATTATGTTGATGCTTTGTTTTCTGTAAAGTTCAGAACTGTATTTCTGATGTTATAAGGACCACTTCCTCAGACAAGTCCTGTTATGCCCAACGGTCTAAGGTCTTCTAACCAATCAGCAATGGCTAAAAATACTGACTTTGCAGCAAGCCAGCCTAGAAAAGAGAAAGATTGGCATGAGGCAGAATGCTAAAGACATCCAGACAAACCCTGTACATCTGGGACCTCTGAATCTGATTGTGGGAGGAGAGCAAATGAGCTCACTTGGTTATGTACTTTCAGTTTTCGGGCCATCTTTCTATGTTGAGGTCTTGCAGTTTGCAGGGGGTGTAACATCTCAGGCTGGAACTGAGAAGGGCAGAGAGAGAGATTCCAGCCTAGACTAATGGCAAAGTTTATTTAAAAATGAAGAAACCTGTTTCTGGGGAGGGAGCCTTTTAATTGGTGGAGACTCCCTTTTCCTCAGTCACCTTTTTCTGTGGAGGTAGAAGTAGGGTCATTTTTGACCCTGTGATGTGTCTGTTCTTATTCTCCCTCACAGAGCTCTGAAACAGAGCTGTGGCAGGGAGATCTGTTGTTTTTTTTTTTTTTTTTTTCCCACCTGTGATCTCTGTAAACTTTTCACCACCTTGCTGTGTATCGTTGTATCAGTGGAATAATCCACATTAGGACATTGGGGGAGACAATGGGAGTAACAATATTTCTCTTCAATTGAAGAATATCAAAGAAGAAAGGGAGATTGCATTTCTGAATTGGGCAGGGTGCAATTTTGTTTATTTTTATTGATTTACAGAAAGCCTATAGTCATAGCAGCTGAACATTATGAACTATACATTTTGTTGAGACGTGTCTGAGGCCTTTCTGTATGTTGCTTGGGGGTGAATTAATTTACATAGGAGTTTTAAAAAAAAGTGGGTTTTTTTGTTTTCTTTTGTTTGTTTTTTAATCAAAATGTCAACTCAATAAATTATTTCCTGGAGATTATTTTGGTGCAGCACACTTTATTCTTTCCCCTTAAATTACACACACAGTAAGTATGCAATGTTGGTTGTAGCCATATTGGCCCTAGAATGACAAGCAGTCTAAGAATAATGGTAATTAACCATGAAAAGCTACCTGAACTTGAATTTAGCTGATTTTTCCATTTGAGAAAAGGGTCTCGTCAGGACAGGATTTCTGTGTTTTTGTCATTTCAACTTTTCCCCATTGTCTTTAGTGTCTGCCCTTTTAAATGATCACTTCCCTGTGTAGGTAAGTTAGATGGAGAGTCTCCCAGGTGTGATCAGCCTTTTCAGTGTCCTTGCTGTTTCTTGGCAGCAAGGGAGTGGTGATCTATGTCTGCATGCTGGTGAGGTCCTGGTGATGAACCATTAAATAAAATGATGTGTCCCCAGGCCAGGCAGTTGGTTGGTTGCCAAACAGTAATCCAGAACAATTAACTGTCAAATATTTGAGTACTCTATTATTCCAAGAGATCCGACGGCAGCCACCTGGAAAAGCAGAGAGCTCAAGAGCGGAGGATTGATCAACACATTAATGTTCGTTTTGGTGTGCTCTTGAATAGGTTTGTTTGGACTTATGGGATTTGGATAGGCAGCACTTTTGAAATGGCATTTTAATTTTCAGTTTTAGCTTTATTTTCATTCCAAGCGGGTGTCCCTTAGCTCCATCTGTGTAGGGACAGAATTCAGTCCTCAGTCTAGTTCCGCTCTCCTCCACCAGTCCCTTGAAGGGGAATTGTCTTTGTGGCCTTATTCTGTACCTCTCTTCATATTGTCCATATTTCAGGGAATGTTGTGTTGGCTATTGCTTACCTGGGCACACATTTTAGCAGTTTACTTTTTTTGTTGTTGTAAGATACTTGTCATATTTTGCAGTATAGCGTTTTAAATGTTGCTTTTATAACTCAGCATGTTGAGTGCAGAATTTTAGTGGAGTATTACCAGTCCTGCTATAAGCAGTAAATATAATCGTCAAACCCTTTATATTCAAAATCCAGCCTTTTGTAAAGATTGATACATATAGGAAATGACCAAACATCTTGGGTATTTGTGGGTATTTTGTAGCTAGCTATAGTTAATCAGATAACAGCATACCTAATGTAGACAAGGGAGTGTTTTGAATGGTAATCATGCCTAATACTTGAAACAAACATCTTTTTCTTACTTAAAATCCTCTTTGAGCTTGATTCACCCCATTGGTGCAACTATGCTCAGGGTTGGGATGGGGCATAAGGGAAGAGGGGATTATGACCCACTGGCCTCATTCAGAGGTTTTGCGATTAGAGATAGCTCTGTAACTGTAATACACTGATATGTGCTCTAGGAATTATACTCAAAAAGAACAGCAGTACTTGTGGCACCTTAGAGACTAACAAATTTATCTGAATATAAGCTTTTGTGGGCTACAGCCCACTTCATCAGCTGCATGCATGAAGTGGGCTGTAGCCCATGAAAGCTTATGCTCAAATAAATTTGTTAGTCTCTAAGGTGCCACAAGTACTCCTGTTCTTTTTGCAGATACAGACTAATACGTCTGCTACTCTGAAACCAGGAATTATACTGGGGATGTTCTGTGGCCTGTGTTATACAAGAAGTCAGACGAGATGATTGCAATGGTCCCTTTTGGCCTTGGAATCTACGAATCTATGAAAAACTGAATAATAACAATTTGCATGTTTATAACACCTTTCATCTGAGGATCTCAAAGCACTTTACAAATATTAAATAAGTCTGACTGCACTCTTCAGAGTAGGTAAATAATTTTGAAATCAATTTTATAGATGGAGAAACTGAGGCACAGGAAAGTCAAGTGACTTGTCAAGGTTCCACAGCTCACTGACAGGTCGGAATACAGAATTCAGGAGTCCCAAATCACATTCCCCAGCTATAATAACTAGATCATGCTCTCTTCCTGAATTAAAGTGTATCAAATTACAATTCCACTAAAAAAGAAAAATGCAAGGGACAAAGAACTGCCAGTATATTGTCAGAAGGGGCTGCTCAAAGATCTAAGGTTATAAAAGAATCTTTACTGGAACAAGAGTTGAGGAGAGAAACAATGAAGAATATTAAAAGTCATTAAGTCATTAAGGGAAAAGAAGCAGAGTGAGTTAACACTAGCCAAAAGGGCCAAAGGAAATAAGAATGGCTTTGTCAAATATATGGGGGAAGAAAGAAATACTAGAATGACAAAGTAACCTGAGAAATCAACAAAGAGGGTTACAAAATTAATGCTGATTCTGAAATGTTTGATGTACTGAGCTACTTTCAAAATCAGTCTTTGCTAAGAAAAATAAAAGGAGTATGAACATAATGGAACAAGTAATTAAGACCTTTTCAAAATAGCTGTTGATTAAAAAAAAAAGGTAAGTCAATATTTTGAAAAGCAGAATACATGCAAATCAGCAGGTCTGGATGATAAGCATATAATGGTCTCAAGGGACATAGATAATGAATTTACATAATCACTAGTAATTATTTTTGAAAAGTAATGGACAACTGAGGAGTTATCAAAGAATTTGGGAAAAACAAATCTAAATACTAATCTGTAAGAAAGGAAAGAAGAGTAACCTTGGTAATTATTGTGGTGTGGCTTGTTGTTTTATCTATTATTTGGTAATCCAGTGGTGTGATGAACGTTTTACTGAAGCCATAAAAAAGGCACCCTGTCCCTAAAAACTTACAATCTATTTTGCATGTGACACAATGGTCAGGGTGACAGAGTAAGGCTAGGGGTTGGCTGGTGAAGGATGGGGGTACAGGAATACAGTCGTGCTGTTACTCCATTTCTGCATATGCGTCTCTTGATGGCTGTGTAAAGATTTTTGTGAACTGTTTGAAAAAACAACAAAGATTAAAGAAATAAGATAGTGAATATTATTGCTCCAAATTCTGAGATCTTTACCCAGTCCTTTCTCAGAAAGGAGCCAGTGATGCCATTTACCAAGTCCTGGAGATCTCCAGGAAGCTCGGGGCATCCAAACAGGTGCTGTTTGCCTCTGCTCTGTGGCCTGGCCCCCTTGCTCCTGCTGACCTCTTGGATACCATAGCTGCTGTGGGGCCCATGCGTCCACTGGCAGCTCTGACCTCAGTTTGCTCTTGAACCACACATATTCCCTTGCAGCATGGAGGGAAAGCAGAGCAAGTTAATGCAGCCCACATACTGCTAATTTGCTCCAATTTTCCCCAGGGGTTTAGGGTGGGGAACCCAGAAAAGTGTAGCTTGGCTCTCATTTCTGCCCTTTCCTAATCTGCAGACTCTAAATGTCATGTTGAGGGGCTTTTCTGTATTCGGGAAGGAAGGGAGATCATGCCGCCTGGTGGAAATCCTCCTTCTGTGAACACCTGCTTCCCTGTGCTCATAAACTTGGAGGGGAGCCTGGGGTCCAGGCGTCCATTTGAAACATAGTAATAATGAGCAATAAAATAGACAAGTTTAAACATAATAAATCATGCCTGGTGATCTGGGTAACTTGTTTGATTTAATTAAAAGTGGAGGAAAGAAATTAAATGTAATCTATGGTCTCTGCTTTTGTAAAGGACTTGATAAAGAGTTGCACAAAATTGTTCCTAGGGCACAGGAAGGGAAATCAAATTGGCCTGGGTTTGAGCGTTGTCACGTGGATTTAAAATTGCCTGGAGCGGTGTAATTGCTGTATTGGAATAGGGTGAGATGTCCAAAGATGTTATGCAAGGGTCCGTGATGGACCCACTGTGTTGGTCATCTCATTAAGGATTTGGAAGGAGGGTGAGTAGTGTGTTCATTAAATCTGCAGTTCATATTGAATTGGGAGGTGTTACCAGCACCAGAGAGGACAAAGGAAAAGATAAAAAGGAGTGTGGACAGATTAGAAGTATGGACAGGAAATAACAAAATGAGATTCAACTTGGCAAAATGGAATCCACTACATCTGTTGAAATAATAATGAAAAACACAGTCATTCAGGAGGCGGGAGCTGCTTGTAAGGAAGTGATGCTGGAAAAAAAAGGCCTAGGGGTGAAAGTGGACAGCAGATTGGAAATGAGTTTGCCATATGATATGGCAGCCAAAAAGAAAAGACAGTTCTATTTTAGATTGTATCATATCAGGGACCAGGAAGAGGAGAGTCCCTCTCTATATGGTATGGTGAGACCATAGGTATATTATTGCACACCATTCTGGATAGCAAATAAAACAATAATGTATAATAACAGGAATAATCATTGGAAGCTCTGTCATTTTGAAATGAGACTGGACAATGTACTCCAGAATATACTATAGGAAACAATACTTCATTGGTAGGAAGATATACCTTATAGGTCTTTTTTTAGCTCTAATTTCCATGATTCTGTGCAAGTGAAGGGAAATGAACAGCCGTGATTGTTTGAATATTTTCACATGACCAAATATGTTAGATCTGAGGATTTTCTGGGCCGTATTTTCCAGTGTGCTGTGACTGCTTGGTAGTGAGCTAAACATAATAACCAGCTCAAGGATGATCAGTTCGGTGCAAGGTGACCTTGTGGTAGGGTATAGCTGGTATATGGGATCTTAAGTTACTCCTCTTGCCTGGCATAGCAGGTGTCAGAAGGCCTGGCCAGAGGAAAGGGGCATCATTAAAATGCTCCTACACCACACCACACCACTCCTTAGCTGCATTTTTGATCCGTAGGCCATTTGCAGCTGGTGATCATTATAGCATCCTGGTCTAACAGAACTTCAAGGCACTGGCCTTGTTTACGAGACTGAGGTGGTAGAGTGATGAGCAATAAGCAATCCTTGCACACCACCTCTGATCTGAGCTATGTGCAGATCAAACAGACCCCAGGATCTGTCCCTCCAAATTTGAAGCTATATTCTTTATGGTAAATCCAACCCCTTCTGTTTATGGCAGATGAGGTGTAATATTTTTATTCAGCTGTTGGCATGAGTGACTCATCTCTTTTCACTCAGTACTGACTCTGCTGAGGTAGAATTTCTCTAGGGAAAGGAAGGAAGCTATCTGGCCTTTAAATAGCATCTCCTGGAGCTAGGGGAGCATGGAGAGAGGTAGTAATTGCTGCCGCTATTCAATGTGATAGTACATGGTGGGGAAAGTTATGGACAACCACATCCCTATCCAGATGTACCCTATCTGTGAGCTAGTGCTGCCAGAAGGACTAGATGGGCCTCTCTTGTGCCCTGCAGACCTGCAGTCAAATCGTGGCTGCTCCCTGCATGGATGCACTAAGGGGTCAAATGAGATCCCTGTGCTATGACACTGGCCGTGAAATAAATACACCTCTCTCACCCATACCTTCAGCAAAACTGGCTTAGTTATTTATATAACAGGAGTACCTAGGCATGATTACTGACATATTGATAAAATGAGAACTAGGGGAAATATGTATTTCAGTAATGTTTGATTATATCTCCAAACGGCAGGGATTTTTAAATGTTATCAATGTTACTGAAAATTCATATATATTAAAATGAATGTGCCCTACTACTTTCTCCCTTTCTCCTCCTTAAAAAAAATATCTGTTCATGTCAACAGGGAAAAGAGCATAGAAGGGAGGGATTGGTTTGCTAACCTTCAGCAAGTTGTCAATACAGTTACATACTCTCTCTAAAAACTATCCATTTTTACTTGTGGTACATGAGCCTGTCTTGCTGCCTTATGTTGTCTTTTCTTTCTCTTTGTTAACATAGACATTTTACTAAATAAAATACTGTTATATAAATAAATAAATAAATAATATTTAAATAAATAGCAGAAACAGAATTTCACCATGGGATGAATATCACATGCTAACTTGCATAGATGGTCAGATTATGGTCCTGTAACTTTATTGTATCATCCTTTTTCACCCTCAATTCATGCTTATTAGCAATGCACTTACCATAGAGCGGGAAATCCATAAGGTTAGAGGTAGCCTGATGATGTGCATCTATTTATAAATATCAAAACAAACACACACATGTTTTCTTTCACATCCCAAAGTACTAAGGCTAGACCAGTACATCACATACACGGAATGAGAATTTGAGGAACATTGTAGAATTAAGATTTTTTAGTATAGCACTTGTGCTAAATTTGTGTTGATCCATACACAGGGCTTGATTCAGACCGCTCATACTGTGTGCAGGTATATATCCTCACATACCTAGTTAAACCAGTTACAGATTTTGTAAAGTACATGTGAATACACACCCTGTATTTGAAATCAGAGCTGAGCCTGCAAAGTTTCTCCTTTGTCACCATAGCCAGAAAGGTCTAGAAGTTGCACATTTGGCTGCAGAATAAAACTTACAGCCCTTTTTAATGCTGTTTATAAGGTATATCTGTGCTTATGTACTTATGAACATACATATTTGTGCATTTATACTTTAAAACTATTTTAAAAAGGGAGATGGTTTTTAAACTGCTGTTTGACTGCTGACAAATTTATAAAAGCACACTCAAGTCCTGGAAAGGCTGGGTGAAGTACTCTGGCAAAGGGAAAAAAAGTACAAAGTTATAAAGTGTCCATTCACAGCTCCACATGTTCACACAGTGTACCTCTCACTAATGTCAATAGCAGCCTTGCACGCATATGGAAAGGAGACTACAACCCTAGAGGTCTTGAATCTGAGACTATCCCACTACAATCAAGCACGGTGCCAATAGCAAGCCGCTGGTATACACCTCTTGAGTGAGTGAAAATGTGACTGGCAGGTGGTGAATAAGAATTCAGGGTATGATGACAGCTCTATATCCAGGACCTATTCATCCCCCGGGCACAAATACATCTGCTGGGGATTTGGGTGTTTTTGTTATGATTAAAATATTAGAGCTATTTAAGCATAAGCTGATAAAATATGAAACCTCACAAGGGCCGGACAACGAGGTTGAATGGTAATGTGGCAATTCGTGTGTATCACAATAATGGATGGATATTAAAACAGATGCTTTAGGAGCACGTGCGCACACACACACACACAGAGGGTACGGCTACACTGCAGCTGGGAGTGTGCGTCCCTGTGCAAGGCAGACAGACCCACTAGTTTCACTCAAACTTGTGCACTGAAACCAGCAGTGTGGACATTGCAGCTACAGTGGAGACTTGGGCTAGCCCAGGGGCTGTATATATTATGCATCTACACACAGATACATAGCAACCAGCTACCCGCCCTGACAGGGAATCCCCTATGGTTCTGGAGGTGCCTTGACTTTCCAGAACTGGTTAACGCTCTCTCTAGTGTTCCTTAGAAATTATTAAAAGCAATCTTGCTTTTGCATTTTATGTGAAGTACAATAAATGGGTGAGAAATTAAGTAAAAACCCCAGAGAGGATCAAAATAATTTATACCATGCCACAGACATTTCAAGTCTTGCAGTCTCTGAGCAACCACTTGCTGAGCTGACTAGCTCAAAATGGTAAAGTATACTCCATAAATCAGTAATCCAAGTCAGGGTTTCTGAAAAAACATTATTTTGCCAATGTTTTTATTAAAAACAGTACAAAATATGTAGTTTAACATAGGCCTTTTGCAGGCTTCTAGGAATTTGGGGATTTTGATAAAACAAACTTAATTTAGATGAACAAGCTGTGTATTTAGAATGATTTATAGTTATCATTTTTTCTGAGATCAGCCATGGTAATATTTCAGTGCTATATAAAATATAGTATTAACAGGCTATCTAAAAACATGTGTATATTAAATGAGGATTTATTTGTTTTTGAAGAATAATATTTATATGTGAATTTTTGCTCATAAGAGGCATAAGAATGACAACCATGGAAACTGAATTCTTCTGTTTATCAACAGGAATGGGTATTCCACAGGCAGTACAGGGCAGTGTGCTATGCAACTCCTTGTCTCACCCCCAATCTGAAGGGAGGGCATAACCTCTAGGAATGAGGGGATAGTTCACTCACCATGCCTGCTAAGTCATGGTCTTTGTTGAGGCTGCAAATTAGTGCCAGTTGTGATGGTGGCTTTTTTGTGATGTGCATATAGCCACTGAAACCAAACCCCACAATGTCCCTTTACCTATAGGCCACTGAACAGCTTCACGTGTCAACAACTATTGGTTAATTATTCTATAGGGGTATTTTTTGTTTAAAGTAATCACCGTTAATTACATACTGCACACATGTGGTGTACCTGCAAACAAGCTGTATAATTTTAGTGAAAGAAAATGTGATATTCCAAGTAAAAATACTTGCTAGCGTGGAAATAATAATATTGAGTGTGAATAATTTATGCAGATCAGTTTATGAATGTTATTAGTTAGTTATCCAACTACTAATATATCAGAGATGGGTGTAAGATGGTAAGATCAGGAATTGGATCCAACTCCCATTTTGAATTACAAAGCTAGAATTTAAGATATTCTTTGATTATAATAAAACTGATGCATTTATTTGTATTGTAGCCAAAATCAGCACTGAGAAAAGCTTCTAAAGTTAAGATTATCCATAGGGTTTGTGAATCAAATTGATGGAATTAATTGGTAAACTGCTTAATCAAGTCTTGCTTGGAGGTGAATAAGGATTGCAGGATAGAAAACGTAGGCTGTATAAGTAACCCAACAAGTCAGTAGAGTTCTTTTTTCTGAAAGAAACAAAGATAGCAGTAATTAATGACCCTGACTCTGTGCCAAAAAAGCTTTCTTCTGACAACTCCAACTTAATTAAAACTTAAGACATTTCAATGGCCTCAGAAAGCCCCTGATGGGGTGAACTCTTGCAAACTCGTGAGAAAATTTTGTAAATTAAAGGAAAAGATGTGTGTTACCACTAGTGCCATGACTCTAATCCCTGACAGTCAAAGAATCTATTTAACCAAAGCCTTTTCTTTTAACTGGCTCACACCTGCAGGCTTAGTGGCACTTCCTCTGTACCAGAGAAGGCAGTTTTTGTATTTTATGGAAGATCAGATAATAGGAGTCTTGCTGTTACTTTTGTTTTTGTGTGTTGTTCATTAGCCTGTGAGTATTGCAGGCACACTTGATATGCTTGGCTAGCTGGGGGTACAGCATCGGCCGAAAGCTTCAGGTGGTGCAACATTAGTGAAGATGGGTTGGCAAAAAAGTAAGTTTTACTGCAAAAGTGGTTCAAATTAAAATGCACAGTTGATGGGGCAGCCTGAATGGCAGGAACCTGCTGTTCTTCACACGTCTGAGTTACAATGAACAATATTCTGCACTGGACAGTACTAGTTTTATACTAAATGAATTGAGCTTTCACATTCTCCTTGCTCCTTTTTATTTAATGTAGTTATCATCAATTTGGAATAAAAAAAAAAGTAAGAATCCCCACCAGGTATGCTGTATGAAAAGGAAAGCACTGTTTGCATTGCGAGGAAGTGAACTATTCTTTTGAGTTGACCTGTCTACTTTATTAATAAACAGGGGACTAAATCCTACAAATAGCACTGGTTGCATACTAATTGGTATAAATGGTTACTTGATTTACATAAGAAAAAAGGAGTTTAATTTCATCAACCCCTACAGAAAGTGCTTTTGTGTATTACATGGTATAACCCCCAACCTCCTCTCCACTCATCCTCTTTTCTATGGCCTTAGGCAAATCTGTAGATCTGAAGAACTGGAGAAGGTAAAGTTCTGGATTGCCTTTTTCCTTTTGGATGTTACTTGGGGATGAGCTGTTTGAATGGCACAGCAAAGCATTGCTCCCGTATAGGTCAAGACTTGGGTGTATTCTTTAAATGTTGACATTGGAAAAAAGGATATAGAGCTTAAAGGTATTCAAGAGTCTCTTCCTTTGAATCTAAGTATTTTTCTGGGACTAATTATGAATGATTTGTTTTTACAGGTGATGATTCATAACATACAGGTGCTGCTCTGATATTTTCTGTTATGGCTGAGGTGGGTGTGGGGGACACCTAGACACGAACTTGTAACTTTTCTATGGATTGGTATTTAACTCGCCACATCAAGCTGATTGGAAAAAAAAAAAAAGCAGCCTGTAGGAGGTTTACAAAAATATACTATATGTGTCGTGTCTCCATAGTGTTTGGAAAGACTCAGCAACCAGTTGGTTACTAACCACTTTCAGATGTTAAAAATGGGGAAAAAAAAAAAAAAAAAAGGTAGAAATCAACATGTCTGATCCTGCATAGAAACTATTGTCTGCAAGAATTTCAGGATGCCAACCATAATCTAACTAATCCAAAGCCAAATAAATACCACCTGTACCATTTGATAGCTAAAGAAAAAAGCAGCACAATTTAATGAATTAGAAAAACTCTTAAGAGTTGTACCGAACCCTGTCCCAAATAAAGAGGTTGATTTTGCAGCAAATCATCAGTGTTATTTTTGGAATATATTTATTGTGCCTGTGCAATGGAAGTTCCTTAACTTTTAAAAGAA
>NC_135573.1:54530000-54610000 GCF_965152235.1 Eretmochelys imbricata | reverse complement strand
TTCTGGAGCGCTTGTAATTTCCTCTGTACAGAGCCCAACAGGCTCATCAGCAGCAGAAGGTAAACATAATAGATGTGAGGAATTTCTGGAGATTTATGAGGTTTAGCTTTCTGAAATGTACACTGTGTCTGGCAATCCTAGTACGTGGCCACATGTGGACTCTACGAATTGAAAATGTTATAAAAGGGGCATCGTTTAGCCCTTGTTAAGAATAAGATTTAGGAACAAAAGATGCATTCTGCGATAGCATTTAAAAGTGGTTTCTGCCTTGGAACAGCACATTTTAGCTAAAAAAGATAATCATCAGTGAGGTTAAGCTTTTATAAAAATGTCTGCGAAATTTGGCAAACAGGTTAATTTCCCCATTATTTACTAAATTAAGCTTACTAAATCCAGTAACCCCTATCTCCTCATATTGAAACAATCAGACCAGAGATCATTATATAGTATCCCAAGAATATAAAACTACTCTGAAACTAAGAAGTTTGGCATTAGTGGGATTTGGCATCAGATGCTGCAGAGCAAAAAATGTAAGCGTCATAACTGTACCATTATTCTAAATGATAATTTGTTCAGTTCTGTCATCTGCTTACGAAAATGTAATTGAAAAATTGCAATTTATCAATCCATCACTTTATTGAGCTGAAAAACAGAGTTATATTAGGGAAGACAGAAATATGCCATCCTAATGATCATGCTAATATCGCTGCATGTTAAAATGATCTTTTAACCTTTGTCAGTGGGCTAGACTGATATTAATTAATGAGCTTGAATGCTGTCAACATCTCAAGCACTAGAGTGCTCATTCCTATTCTGCACCAGGCATTTCTCTGCATCTTTTTCTTTTCTATATCTAGCTAGAAGAGGCTAGAAGGGTATTAGCAGAACAGTAGAGAGAGAGAGAGAGGCCTCTTCTTTCTGCCCATTGTTTACCTGTAGTATTGCCTGAATGAAGAACTCATGTCCATAGGCTTAGTTTTATCATGACCTGTTTCATCACCATTCTCAAGGACTTGCATAAATGAAAGATGGGATCTTATGGAGATAATTATTGCTGAGAACATCATTTTAACCCGCATTATCTTCCACAGTACACAGAAAGAGGGGGAAAGGTAGCCTTTTGTCAGAGACATGCTTAAACAAAAGCTTGTCTGACTTCTGAGGTGAACGACACTTGAAATGTTGCTGCTTGATGCATTTAAAATCTAAAGAACTTTGCATGGCTGTCTTGTGCTTTTGTTTCTTCTGAGTGATAATGCTTTAGGATGCTTCCAACCATAGCTTCATTACTAAGATTGCAATGATAAGCATTTACATATCAGCTTTAGGCCAATAACCGACTCTAATGGACACTGTTTTATAAAAAGTTTTTTTTTTTATTGATTTTTTTGGATTTCTCCCCTTTCACTGACACTATGAGCACAGACTAAACCTGAGAGAATGAACATTTTTATCTTCCAGCGTTCATGTGTGTTTCATAAAATGTGCAGGCAACTTAAAAGCATAGTAGTATTTTTGAGCTTCATGGTCAAGATAATATATTTCAAAGACCAGGGTATAAAATAGTGAGCTATCATTGGAAAACAACATTTAATTATTAATGAAACCAGGACACTGGCTTGGGTTAAGATGAAACTGCTTATTTAAGGGAGATTTTACAGCAAAGGTAAATAATAAAATCTCTTCTTTAGCCTAACCTACATAGTGTGTCCAATTAGGGTATTTCTTAACACTGAAAATACAAGTAAAACGTTTCTAACTCTCCTGCAAAACAGGTGTTTTGAGGGTTTATTTTACAGGTTTTATGTGCATTTATCACTTGAAGCTATTGTGGAAGTGGCATTAGTGCCCCGATATTCCATCTTGTCTGTGAAAGTAATTTTTGGAAAGTGAAGTAACAATGATGTTAATCCAGTTTTTTTTATAATCAGCCCCCTATGTATATAATATTTATGTTATTGTCTGTGCAGGGTTTTCTTTTCCTAGAAGCATTTCTTATCTACTAGAATTCTTGTTTGACAAATGAGATTGGATTACTAAGTCACAGCAGTATATACTGGTTGATATATTGCTGTTGAATTGATAATTCAAAAAAGCAATGCAGTATTTGGGAGTTAATTTTTTTCTGATAGATACAAGAAAATAATGTTGCATCTGAGATTTTTTTCATGTTTGTTATCTAAGCTTTACCAGGTTTAGACTAGTTATTGACTCAGTAAATGTAAAAAATGTTGATATGCTGTCAATATTAATGTAGATGTCAGACCAACACTAGTCCCTAATGTATGTAAGAGCAAGTATTTTTTACCTTGATACAGAAAGGCAGTCATGTGTGAGATTTAATATACATCCTAATCTATCTTGTCATTGCACTAGCCATGGGTGATGTGCTAATGTATGGGCAACCATTTTCTTTTTCTCTTCACACAATGGAATAGATACACATGAATGACAGCTAAGTCTCCACTCTGTAATTATTGGGAGGGCAGTTAGAATGCATAGCAGGAACCAGATTTACCTATACACTTAAAGACTATGACTTTTTAAAATTTTCAGTGAGTCTGAGCATATAATTAATAAACACCAGTAAAGCTGAGTAAGGTTCATAGCAAATACATATTTAGGAATTGGTTATTAAAAACTCGGTCAAACATATGTGAATGTGTGCATGTTTATATTGTCATTCTAATTCCCTTTCTTGGTAAAATATCTCTGTTTTATAATACAATTTGGTATCAAGTGTAGTTAAAAACTGAATATGCAAATAAACCCTTTAATTAAATGTATATTTTATATGTATTTTCATTTCCTCTCTTCTGCATTTACCTTTCAATCATGGAAATGTGGAATCAAGCATATAAGTTGACACACTGTGAGATAAGCAAGCAAAAAATTAATGTCCATAGCATGTCTCATCTTTGTGCATATTGGCAAAAATCAGAAACCTGAATATTACTTCTTTATATAAAGGACATTTTTGATGAGATTGCAATTTCCTAAAAAGTGAGTTTAAAATTACATATTTCTTTACGCAGCTTGAATCAACAAATCTTTGACTTCTCATATTAATTTATAATATAGTTTCCTTTTGTTGCTCCTTTCCAACTATAAGGAACAGTCTTTACACATTGAATCTGTCTTTGTGCTAGAGAAAATGAATAGGGGGCACTGTCCCAATCACAAAGATAATCAGCCATCTGCACTTCAGTATTTATCTTTTTACTATATATTTGAGGTGTTCCTTTTGCTCCTCTTTACTTGGATGCTTTTATTTGCAGTTCAAAGGTATTGCTTTAGTTGCACACTCTAATATTGTGTACAAAATTACTGTATACATCATCACTAAATAATCTAAATTAAAGGCTGGGGTAATTTCAGCTGTGGATATTGCATGCAAAATTCTGCTCACAGAGCTTTATATGGAAATATTCCATGGGGGGCAGGGTGGAGCCCTATTTTTAGAATAAATGTTATAAACTCCCCATACTACTTAGGTTTCCTACAAGTGGCTCTTCTTCTCTGAGAGTGGTACTATAAGGGCTAAATTGTTACCTTATGCTTTCATGGGACAGATTTGTGACCACTGACAATTACAATTTACAAAAATGACAATGATTGTGGACATTTACACACTTGACTGCAGCTATTATTTTTATTTGAAATACAAAGACTTTCAGTGGCCTAAGGATATTAAGAGGGGATGTTTTTATCTTCACTGGCTGCTGTAAAAATTCCCATCAAAGTAAAGCTACTCTGCTGCACCAGCAAAAGAAGTTCACGTGTGATGGGAAGTAGTCAATCACACTTTTGTGAGAGTCCTGTGTAAAGCCGTGCTGTGAGCAGCTAAGATGTAGGCTCAGTCCTTTGTCTATCTGTCTGGTACTCATTGTAAAATCTGAGTACTTCTCAAAGTTAATAAAAAGAACAATGTGCTAAGGACCAGATTCTACAGATGCTTTACTCTGTGGGTAACTTTACTTATGTAAAAAGAAAAGGAGTACTTGTGGCACCTTAGAGACTAACCAATTTATTTGAGCATGAGCTTTCGTGAGCTACAGCTCACTTCATCGGATGCATACCGTGGATACTGCAGCAGACATGGTCTCTGTGTGTATATAAAGTCTGCTGCAGTATCCACGGTATGCATCCGATGAAGTGAGCTATCCACGGTATGCATCCGATGAAGTGAGCTGTAGCTCACGAAAGCTCATGCTCAAATAAATTGGTTAGTCTCTAAGGTGCCACAAGTACTCCTTTTCTTTTTGCGAATACAGACTAACACGGCTGTTACTCTGAAACCTTTACTTATGTAAGTAGTCACATTAACTTCTGTGGAACTAATTACATGAGTAGAGATACTCCCCTGCTTAAGTGTTTACAGGATCATGCCCTATAAGAAATTGAAACGGTGATGAGACATAGATGATGGCAAAGCAGTTTGGCATGCAGTAAAGGTACTCATAAATTAATGGGTTTCTTAAGAATATACATCTAAATGAGTACTCAGCCTGCCCTTATTCAACTTATACCACAAAACAGTCAGCTAACATTTAGGGTGTGAGTTAAATCTGAATATCCTACCTTTTAAAGGCTGCAACTCACCTTAGTGGTATTGCACAATGGTATCTCAGCACCAAGATACTATGAGGATAAGTGAAGATATAGATGTTGCTTGAAGGTCATACATGATATAGGCATAATGACTTTGGTTTAGAAAAGAGTTTGTTTTAATCTTTGGGGTTTTTTAATCAGATTCTTAATTTTACTTGAGTTTAGGTTTTCTGTGATTTAATTTTCTTTGTTTTAAGCATTTAAAAAGCATCCATGTAGTGTATGAGAGAGTACAAACAACTTCATTTAGTGTCTTTGCAGCCTGTCATGTTAATATGTAAATACATGTGCATATGTATTTAGACAAATCTAAAAACATGTATTATTTACATTCCGTAAGAGCTTCTCCTGAGCCATTACAGTCTATTATGTAAATATGTATTTAGACTATATTTAAAAGGCATAATATTTTTTTAATTTCATTGGATTTTTTGACTTGATAGGTCATAATGGCTAGGATCCTTTACATGGTACCTCATAATTTATTTCAGTCTGTATTATAGATGTTGCGGTGATGTTAATATGAATTTGCATATAACACATGCTGCGAGGAGAAGTTAATGTGCACATAAAGATTAATAATTCACAAATTTTAAATGGAAAAAAGTACATCAAAACATCAGTTCACATAAGGGTGAAATTCACCCTTTTTACAGAGGCCCAGCACAAAGCCCATCAATCACTTAAGTCTCACTTAAGCCCTGAAAATACGGCTTAAGTGGAATTTAAGAGGTTCATAGGCCTTGTGCCAGCCATCTGCAGAGGGGTGAATTTAATCAGTAAAAGCATAATAATTTCAAACTGCCCCCAGTAGCCAGAACTGAATGATCAGGTCTTGCCAGGGAAGACTCCTTGGACTCTCAGCTGGCCAGCCAGTCACATGTCTATTACTATAAAGGTTACCTCATATAAGCTGTCAGGGCCTGATGGTGAGGATCCAGCCTGCTTGGTGTATTTACCTGGCCCACAGAATCTAACTTTTCATTTTGAAAAAAAAAAAAAGAAGTAAATTTCTGACCACCAGGATTGTAAATTTAACATGCCAAATCTTAAAATTAAAGCATTACAGTGTTGGCTTCTTGAATCAGCAGATAGCCTGAACAATGGCTCTTAGAAGTGTCAGTCCCTCTACCTCACAGTAATGTGTCTTGATCCTGCCCATGAAACTGGTTTTGACCAGAAAAGGCCAAGGGCTACAAACACATGAGAACAATGAATCCTAGTAGGGTTTAAAGATGTATATTCTCTCAGGAGAAGGGAAAGCAGAGGAGTGAAGAAAACTGAGACACAGGAAACAGCTGGGGGGTGTCTGCAGAAGTTAGTCTTGTCCGGGTCACCAGCATGGGTTAGTAGGGCTTTAGGACATGCATGTTTCAAAATCAGTTGTTTTCCTCTAGTACTTTGTTCCTACTGATAGATAAACAATACTTCAGTTTTAAGAAGGCTGTTTGCTTGATCTCTGTATATCACTGGTCACAGATTCTTGAAGAGAAGAACTGCAGGTGCCCAAACTGGACCTGCAAGGTAATAATGGTTGATACACAGGATACTGCAGTGCAGGGTCTTGTCTAGGAGTGGGAAAAGTGGGAAATTGCATCCAAAGATAGGTAAAGACATGAGGCCTATCTGTAAAGCGGTGCACTCCAAGAGACCAGAAAGGAGAGAGAAGTGCAGCTATTCCTATAACTGGGATAGAATCATAGAATCGTAGGACTCGAAGGGACCTCGAGAGTTCTAGTTCAGTCCCCTGCACTCAAGGCAGGACTAAGTATTATTAGATCATCCCTGATGGGTGTTTGTCTAATTTGCTCTTAAAAATCTCCAATGACGGGGATTCCACAACCTCCCTAGGGGCAATTTATTCCAGTGCTTAACCACCCTGACAGTTAGGAAGTTTTTCCTAATGTCCAACCTAAACTGCCCTTGCTGCAATTTAAGCCCATTTCTTCTTGTCCTATTCTCAGAGGTTAAGAAAAAACAATTTTTCTCCTTCCTCCTTGTAACAACCTTTTACGTACTTGAAAACTGTTATCATGTCCTATCTCAGTCTTTTCTTCTCCAGACTAAAAGAACCCATTTTTTTCAGTCTTTGCTCGTAGGTCATGATTTCGAGACTTTAATAATTTTTGTTGCTCTCCTCTGGAATTTCTCCAGTTTATCCACATCTTTCCTGAAATGTGCCACTCAGATAGTCTCTCATTACAGAATGTGTTCCCACAGTTCCAGGGAACATCTTCTGTACTCACCTGCCCATGAACTAGAGCTTGATCCCATGTCTGGGATGATTTTGTCAGAGTCTCCAAAAATATTATTTTGCTAATGTGACTTCAGTTATTTAGTCCTGACCTCTTACATTTTTTGTCTTCTGTATTTGGCCAAAACAACATTGCTGGCATGTTGCTGTGAGTAGTACAGAAGTTCTGGGTTCCTTCTTTGTTAATTAGTTTAGAATGACCCATTCTATAAATAGCTTCCCAGGACAGACTGTAGGTTTTGTAAACCGCTTTGCAAAGTACTCTACATGTAGCCCCACTTGGCTC
Organism: Eretmochelys imbricata; assembly: GCF_965152235.1. Classification (NCBI taxonomy): domain Eukaryota; kingdom Metazoa; phylum Chordata; order Testudines; family Cheloniidae; genus Eretmochelys; species Eretmochelys imbricata. The sequence goes on along the minus strand of NC_135573.1, from coordinate 54,602,849 downwards.
TTTTCCCAACTTTTGGGCATGGCCCAACACTCATTGAAGTCAGGGGAAGGACTCTAATTAATTCCTTGGGCTCTGGATCAGCCTCTTTGACAAGATACCTTTATCTCTACTTACAGCACGAGACCATCCTACTGTTGCTTCATGTTTGCCTGCAACCACACTCAGGATGCAGCAAACTCCAGCACCTCTACTCCTATTTGTGAGGCTGCACAGCCTCAGGCGAGCTCCGTATATGGATTGGGGATCTAGAAGGTTGGGCCAAAGTGAATCTTTCCAAGTTAAGCCATTTTATCTTAATGCTGCATTGGCATTCTTGAGACATGCATGCAACAGTGTCCACCAAATTTCCAATGTACAGTCTAAGCCATTTTACAGTTAAACTTGTGAATCTTTGCAGACATTTTTACACTTATCTATTTTTAAAATGTCTAAACCAATATTTCTGGAAATCTAACTAAAATTGTTTGTGGATAGGAACCTATGTGCAGAATTATTACTGGATAGAGGCACTGATGCAAATACAGAAACTTGTGTACATTTGTGTCTGCAGTTCCATGACTGCCTAAACAGATAAGAATTTAAACATTGATACAGACACATAATTGCAGATATGCTATAGCGCAAACTTGATGCAGAAATTACACGGTGAGGTTCTATGGTCTTTGGTTATGCCGGAAGTGAGACTAGATGATCTAAAGGGTCCTTTTGGCCTTCAAATCTATGAGCCTATGAATAATTGGGCATATAGTAGCAGTAATAACATGTGAAGATGTAAGCAATCAATTGCACGCACAACTTAAGTCACATTTATGTTTTTTAAAAAATTTGGCCCTATATTTGAAGCTTTAGCCTGGAATAAATGTTTGCTGAGTAGTGGTAAACCCCTGGGTTACCAGCAGTTTCCAGAGCTTGCCTCTCCTGCTTTTAAGGTTTTTCCATGTACTCATTACTCACTTCAGCTTGAGGAACTTTTGGAAGATGGGCCCTCAGTGCCCACACCTTTGACCAAGTGGTTAAATTGCTACCTATATTCCCACACTTTCATCTCTGAGGCCACAGTGAATCTTCTTCCTCTGAGGAATCCTAGTGGTCCTGTCCCCCAATAACACACCACAATTGCAATTAGATTAACCAAATCAAGGATTCTTTGAAACATTGGGAAATAGAAACAAAAATGGTAGACTGTCTTCACCCTCCGCCCACTTCACTAAGGACCACAGAGCTGCCAGTGCACCCCAAAGTAAGCTACTGTGCTACTAGATTGGCCAAATGACATATTGATGAATCAGCACGTTCCCAGTCAGCCTCAGACAGTGGGACTCCTATATAGCCTTGGAGAGAATTGAAGTGGCCTACCCTAGGTGGCATTCCCAAAGGCCTCTGTGGAGGTATTGCCACTTACTTTCTCAGGGGTGAATCCCGCTGCTAACACAGCTGCACCTGAGGGCAGAAGGGGGTGCAGTTTGAGTGATTCTGTTTCAAATTTGATAAAAAGGAAGCCAAGCAAATCATAACTAGCCTAAAGCTAGGTAACAATATAGCTGGTCAAGATTAATCTTTTCATTAGAGTCTATTGACTAAGCAAGATTTAAAGAGTTACCATTTAACAGGGCCTATATGACTGTTTTTCCAGCAGTTTTGTTAAGTTAGTCACATTCAAACATCTCCCAGTCACTTCAGCTCACAGGGATTTATAAATAATGGAAATGATGAAATACACTTAACTTTTTGTGGTATTACTATTAGTGGATAGTGCAATATTTATTGTGCAGTTTAAGGGTCTGTCCAGCCCCAAATTGCCTCCTCAACTGCTGGTCTGTGGAAATAACTGAGCGGTGGAAGCTACTACTTGTTGCCAAGGGACACTTCCCTCTCTGAAGCAGATGTGTATTGCCCATTTCAGCTGTATGTGTCCCACAGACAGCATCCCGAGGTGGACATTGTGACTGCATTGTGTCAACTAATGTCTTTGTCTGAGGGGTGAGTTCTTCCTTGTCTGACTGTCAGTCAATCAGAGAAGTATTTTTAAATAGACTGAAGACATATCAGGGCAGATGACTAAAGGAAGATCAGGCATCAAATTTAAGGGACCCCCTTTCAGTAAGGTACTCAAGCAGTCGAGTAATCACACTGACTGCTCATTTGCCCCAGTATCTTGCTGATTCAGTGCAAGAGTGGGTGAATGATCCCCTAAATCATCATTGAGCAGGTGTGTTTCCAGTGAGATCCCAGGGATCGGGTCTTGTCCTTACACTATTTAACATTTTTCTCAGTGGAAGAAAACATGAAATCAACCCTGCTAAAGTTTGCAGACAATGCAAAAATTGTGGGAATGAAGAGGACAGGTCACTAATTCAGAAAAATCTAGATGGCTTCATAAACTGGGTGCAAGCAAACAACATGTATTTTAATACAGATAAATGTAAATGTGTACATCTAGGAACAAAGATTGTAGGCCATACTTACAGGATGGGAGACTCTGAAAAAGATTTGGGGGTTGTGGTGGTTAATCACCTGAGCATGTCACTGTATGTGACACTGGCTAAAAGAGTTAATACAGTCCTCAGATACATGAACAGGGGACTCTCTAGTAGGAGGAGAGAGGTTATTTTACCTCTGTATTTGGTACTGGTACGACCGCTGCTGAAATACTGCGTCTCGTTCTGGTGTCCACAATTTAAGAAGGTTGTTGATAAATTGGAGAGGGCTCAAAGAAGACCCACGAGAATGATTAAAGGATTAGAAAACAAGCTTTATAGTGGTAGACTGAAGGAGCTCAAATCTGTTTAGCTTAACAAAGAGAAGATTATGGGGTGACTTGATTAAAGTCTATAAGTACCTACACAGGGAACAAATAGTTAATAATAGATTCTTAGATTTAGAAGGGAAAGGTATAACATGATCCAATGGCTGGAAGCTGAAGCTAGAGAAATTGACACTGAAGATAACTAACCATTGGATCAATTTACCTAGGGCATGTCTACACTATAGCACTACATCAGCGCAGCCGCAGCACATCAGGTGAAGACACACAACGCTGAAGGGAGAGTATTCTCCCGTTGGCATAATTACTTCACCTCAGTGAGATGTTGAAGCTATGTCGGTGGGTGAACGTCTCCCTCCGACATAGCGCTGGTGTGGATAGTGCGAAACTTGCGTTGCTCGGCGTGGTGTGTGTGTGTGTGCGTGTGTCACACACCGGAGCGACGTAAATTATATCGACTTAAGCAATAGTGTAGACTTGCCCCAGGGGTTGTGGTGGATTCTTCATCACTGACAATTTTTAAATCAAGAGTGGATGTTTTTCTAAAAGTTCTGCTCCAGGAATTATTTTGGGGAAGTTCTATGGCCTGTTATACAAGAGGTCAGACTAGATGATCACAACGGTCCCTTCTGGCCTTGAAGTCTATGAATCAATGAAAAATAAATATAGGTTAGAACACAGAAGGAAAAAGGGGGGAATCCCTACAGCCTGGAATGGTAACTCCTGTCCTAGCCTCTTTTAGGCCCTGATTCAGCAAGCTATGTAAAGCACTAGCTTAAATTTAACTACACGAAGAGTCCCATTGTGGAACACTCATATCCTTAAATACCTGGCTGACTCAGGTTCCAGACTGGATGGGAGAGCACCCCATTCCAAAGGTAAAGCTTCCCATACTTTATCTTCCTCCATTCAGAGGGAATGAAGGGTTGGTCCTCTCTTGTTTTCTTCCCTTTTCTCTCTTCCTCTTCCCCTGCAACTCCTGCAGGAGCCATGCATTGGAGCTAGTCCAGCCCTTTGGGTTTGTATATATAATACTGTCTAATCATTTTATGTATTTATCATTCAGATATCATTTTATATATTTATCATTCAAATTATTTTAGAAAAGATAAAACTAGTGAAAGATTATGCACAGATAATTCAAGAAAAGCTCTTTTGGTGTATACGAATGCGGGCACTTAAAATAGTGCATAGACAAACCTTTAAATATACAATAAAATAGTAGGTATCCTTTTGGGGGGATGGCATGGAGGGTTGTAAAATCACATCATTTATTTAGATCAATGATCATAACAATTCCTTTAGATTAATATTTTGAGCATTGCTTACTGAAATATTTCTTTTAAAAAAATCGTGATGGCATTTGTCCAGGAACCTCATCGAGTAGGTTAGAGAGCTCCTCCCTTTTGAATTGAGGACAAAAACAAAACACACCAGAATGTACAAGACCATACTATGGACTAATTATTTGCTGAATGTTATACATACATCAAAGTAATGTTTGAACTATGCAAGTGTGAAAAACCTCAGATTTTTTTGAACTCAACATTTAAAAATTGCAAACCAATTGTTTTTTTCAGTTTGCTTAAAAGAAAAATGTGCATACAAGCTGAGACCTTTCATCTCAAGTTTGAGCCTGGAGCAAATTTTTTAAAAAAGAGTCATAAACCTCTGAAAATGGGAGTGGAGAGCGGGTGCCTTACTATAGTGGAAGTACCAACGAAACCTTAACTATAGCATTGTGAATGGTGACGCTATAATACAATGCTAACAAGGACTCCTGAGATAAATACAATGTCAATTAAAGGCTTGCAGGTGTGTCACTAGGGGTGGATAAAAAGAAAGAATGGGAAAGGATTTGTGCCAGCAGACCTTATGGTTTTGTAGTAATTAGTAATCTGTGCAGGTGTCTATTATGACTAACTGACAATAAATCTTGGTTTCTGTTTTGAATATTGTTTTTGTTTCCCAAGTTCCATGCCTAAAGGGGGGAAAGAAAATGACTAGAAGATTAATTACTGCAATGATTTACTCCTAACGAGATAAAATGTAAAGTACTGTTCCACTGAATGAGATTACATTTGATTATTTTTATTTTATCAGGAAACCAAAGGCATTGAAGGTTTTTGTGGAGTAGGAGGAAGAGAAGGAGAGTGGGGTGAAAACTTATTTTTATTGCATAATGAAGAACAGGAATAAATAAGCCTGCTTTGTCAAAGGCAATTATTTCAGTAGAGTGCATAATGCAGATTTCTTGTTCATGCAGTTCCTGAAGTACAGAAGTGACAGAGAGGTACCCAAGCTTACTCGTGTGTTTTTAGTAACCTCTGATTCCAAGTACAGTAACTAATTATAGGTAAATTTTACCACAGAGCTACATTTTTCCTTAGCCTCTCCATCTGCTCTTTTTTGACACCCCTGTCATTAACCGTCATTTTCCTTTAAATATACAGTGAAGCTGAAAGGCCAGCTCTACATCACATCATTTCAGATTAGGGGCAGTTCCTTTGAGCTGAGCACTGTTTAGGTGTCAGAAAGAAGTCTCTGACCTCTCTTGCACCACACTGCCGCAGGGCCTTAATTAGTACCGACTCCAGCCATTACTGCAGAAAGGACAAAGGCGACCGCATCATTTTTCTACTTAGGAAGTTAACGTCTGACCTAATAACTTTTCCAGACTCACAGGACACTGTAATGGCCACACAACGGCAGTGGGGTTTATTTGTCAGATGCCTTCTTCCCCTAAATGGAGGATAATCAGGAAAATTAAGTATTGTATCTTTCACTCTTACGAGGGTTGTTTTAGGGTCTTGTGAAAGCTGATCTGTCTCTGAATGAATGAATGAATGATGGACTGATGGACGAAGTAATTCATAGACTCAGAAGACTATAGAAGGTAACAATGAAGTCTAGTGCTCTTTGTGCTGATTATAAATACTTTCTTATATAAAATGAAGTATAGTGTAGCCTCCCTTATAGGGCCTGATCCTGCACTACTGAATTCAATGAGAAAGTTGTCATTGACTTCAGTGGGAACAGCCTCAAGCCTATTATCAAGTCACTTCCTCCCCTGTCCCCTCCACAAAAAAAACCCCAGCTTCACTATCGGTAGAGATTCACTAGCATCAGAACTGTAAATTGCACATCATTGTGCTTTGAAACAATTCAGGACTTTTAGTCTGTTTCACTATACACTGAATATCATTATATCTTAATTCAGCATTAGAAGGTTCCATGGGATCTTTTCCTGTTATCTGTTTGGTACCGTACCATTGAGAGAACACTGCACCATAAAGTAATCACTATTTAATCTGGTGTGTTTTTTTAACAGAGCTGTTTAGATCGATATGTAAGTTCTACACTCTTACACAAACTTCTTCTGTTATTACCAGCCAATGTCTGTATGTTAGGCATTTTTTTTTTTTTTTTGCAGTATGAAAGTGCTCTTTACAGTACTGCAGCAAAGATTAATGCAAAAATTACTATAAACATATTTGAGAGGTTTATAGTCTGGGTATAACAATTTGCATGAAGCTGAAACTCAGCCTATAAGATCCTCAGTCTGGCAATAATCTTTTAATTTGTTAACTATTTTTTAAAAATTGTCTAAGCGTAAACTATAGTGCGTTCATTATCTGATTGAGGTTGATTTTTGCCTTTTTCTATAACTGAGAAATTAAAAAAAAAAAAGTCAGGCAAAATGTTGGCTAATAAGTGTGACCTGCCCTTTTTCACTCGTTTTGTTCTCTTTATCTAAAATTTCAGAAAGGATTATTTTTCTCATGCTAACTGGGGCCAGGTTGAGGTCTCAGAAGTGCTGCACAAATCACTACTTCTCTAGGAAAATCTGCTTTTGAGTGTGCATGCAGTTGTAGAATTTCCCAGTTATGGAATAATGTATGGCACACTTATCAGGGTGTTTGAACAGCATCTAAAACAATAGGATAAACTGCAACTCCACGATATCAAACTGATAAGGCCCAAACTAAGGATCGTTTGCATGAGACCATATGGCTTCTTCTAAACAGACTCTGAATCGTGTTTTAAAAGCAACAAATCTGAAATTTATATTATAGACCCTAATCACTGACAGGTGAGTGGATTGCATATCCATGCCTTCTGCACTGCTGAAGTACGGCACTGGGGATGGAGATGGAGAGAAGGGACACAAGCACAATAGCCTCCCAGGTTCTTCACCCAGTAGAGTGGAGTTTTGCAACAGGCCTAAATAGAGTGACATAAGAAAGAGTATGTTGGGAAAAAGCCAGGGGCCACAGGATCTCCACATCCAGTGCCACACCCCCTTCATTTAGCCTAAGAGCCAGAATAAGAACCATGGAGGGGTTGCATTACAGTCCTGTGCCTACTCACCATGTGTGGGGCTGCAGTCCTTGACTCTTGTACTCTTCTAGAGTAGCCTATACAAAGCCAGCTTGCTTTGACTTTTGACTGAGAGTTTGGGAAATGAATTTCACTCTTTCAAAGACAATTCCAAAGTACATTCACAGTAACACATGTTCAAAAGTACCTATTTAACTAGGAAAGTGTAACACATAAAAGCCAGTCTGAAGGAAAGGAGATTGCTCCTGAGAATGCTGGATCTTCAAAGCTCTACAAGTCTTCAAGGCTACAGAGGGTTTTTCTCTAACTCCAGGTGGAAGTGATAATCTCCAGCACTTGTGGACTGCCACTTCAACCATTTTGTTGATGCCTTTTGGCCACTTCATTCACAAGAACAAAGTCTGTTCCATGACTCCACCCAGAGGTGGTGCTAGCCCATTGAAGGCCCTAAACAGGAATATTTTGCCCCTCCCCTCCACATAATAAGCTAATAGGGGGCCTCCTTGAACTGCTTATGCCTCGCGCCAGTTCTGACTCCCATCATTCAGCTGGGGAAGAATTTTAAAGGCACGCTGCCTGAATATTTCTGCCTCACCATGGCTGGCATCTTTGCTTTGGAGGTCAGTCAAGTTCAAATGAAAGTTGCAACCAAATGTTTCTCCCATTCCATTGAATAAAAACTTTGCAAGAAAGGAAGGGAGAATAAGAATCCCAATACAACGGCATTGTGGATGAGTAAGACCCTCCTCCATCTATACCACACCCATAAATGGGGCATAGCAAACAGCCCCATTCAGCATTCCAGCGACGGATACTGGGGCAGAGCAGCTCATCACCTGCTCCCAGTCGTTTATTTAACCTTAATTCAATAAAGTTTCAGACCACCGGCCACTCCACTAACCCTTGCCACTTCCAATCATACAAGTGAGTTACGCTGTTGAAAGAGTATATAGTCTGAGCTGGAGCTGGCTGAAGTGAAGATAGGGACTTAGGAAACATGGGAGATCGTGAACTCATTTGTACATGAATTTTTTCTCCTAGGAGGCTTTTTGACTTGCTGCCATAGAGCTTTCTTTTGTGCCTTTGGTGGAAGGCTGACATTTCTCTTCAGTTGTTTGGCTTGCCCAGTCAGCACCCAGATGTGATGGTTCAGAACGCCACTGATATATGCCACTAGAACCAGACACTAAATATTTAGGCCCAAATTTTTCAGAGTGCCTTTGTGTGCATGTAACCATGATTTGCGCAAGTGCCTGGGTGTTGTGCACATACAGAAATATAGAGATACTTTGAAAAATTTGGGCCTTTTTCTGCGTGTTTGCAGAGAAGAACGTGATGGCTGCTTTGGAAACATTTTTTGTGTCTCTGGTAACTAACAGGCATTCCCTAAAAGCATTCTTTTAAAACTGTTATTTTAAAGAAGAAGGGAAAATTGCAGACAAGGGCTACTTGTAAAGCATATTAAGCCTGTGGTACAAACCAAGAAGAGCCTGGAAAATCAAAGTTGAGGCTGACATGCCGTTCTTCACATGTAACTGTGTTATGAGGTAAGGATGGAGTGTCAAACTTGGAATTTTCTGGCTTTTGATTGCTTTATGTCACAATCTTAATGTTATTTACACCTATCTTTTTTGCCTGTGAATAATATTTTCCTTATGGCCATGGAGTATTCAAAGAATCATCTAGTTTTAAAGCATATTCAACCATCCTTTTTACTTACTTTTAATCAACTTCTTCTTCCGAGCAAGGTATGGAATTGAGGGTTGTTATTGATTGCTTGTAGCATTACCTAATCTTCACTAAATGTAGGAAGCTGTTCAGATTTAGAAAGGTGGCAGAAAATGTCTAGTAATGATGCTGCTGGGAATTCAAACTCAATACTGTGGTCAGGATAAAAGCGATGTAGCTATAAGAGGTATTTTATTATAAGCCTATTGGTTTTACTGAGTGTTCAGGCTAGTGTAATTCACAGATATTTTGAAGTTGTTAGCACGTTTATCAGCTGTTTCTGTGTTTTAGTTGTTCTAACTCGTGCCACCAAAACTTACATTAATGATAATGTGCTATTGCTTTTATATAACAGGAAGCTAGTATTGGAACTTCAGAAAATTACAGAATAAAAAAGAATACAGTACCATATCATAGAAAGGAGGTGGTATTAGAAATTCTATACAGAGAAAGGATATAAGAAATCATTACTAAAACAGATATAAACGTGACCTTCACTGTGGTTCAGTAATTATCCTGGTCCACACTATGGTGTTTGGATCATGATTTTCCTTTTTTCCCTCTTTGTTTTCATTTTTATCTGGGTACTTCACTGGTGAGTAATTGCCAAAGGGAGCCCATTATGCAAGGCGAGCATTCAGTTTGCAAGTGAATTTGCTTGTAGCTATTGCCACATTTGAACCTCACTAATATATGTAAATTAAAAACTCTGCTATTCGGATCACTCCTGTTTGAAATAAAAACAGAATCTGATCATTACAATCTGCAAGCCAGGTATTATCACTGGACTAGTGAGCCGCTGATGATAAATTGTACTGAATAGCTTGTGGATAGAATATTTTATCTCCGTTCTCTATCACACAGCACTGCATAAAATAAGAATGATTCATCAAGCATGAGAGCTGGTGGTTTATGAAATTCATTGCTCACGGCAAGTGTGTTTTTTAAAATTCAAAAGACAAAGCAACTCACAAGGGTTATTTAGTAATCAGTGTGAATTACTTCTAGATATAAACCTTAGTGGAAAAAATTAAAAATACATTTGCAGTACAGGAAGCATGATTGCTGTAGGTGTTATAATTTAACTGCTTCTCAACTATATTTTTAACCATTTTGATTCCCCCTTTCACCCTTTGTTTTTCAAAGTAAAACTGTGTGATCAGTTGTAACAGGATTATTATATTGAACAAGTCTATTCTATACTCTCAGCAGATACATCTTCAGTGACTTGTATACCTTAGGCTGTGGCGGAGATTTTGTTTATTCAAAAAGACATGTAAAAGGAGAAGCACAATATAAAGTCATCTTTTTCTTTTGGATTTACAATAAGAATGTTTCATTTCTTCTTGTGTATTGATGTCCCAAGGCAATGCTCCAAATGAAAAGATAATAACTCATGAAGAAGTGTCAAAAACTAATTAAGTTTTGTAACTTGTTTTTCCTTCACATAAAGTATATTTTTCATCACACTGTCCAGTCACATGCTGGGATTCTTGCTAACATCATCACATGCCAGTCACACCAAGTCTCAGTGGTGCCTCTCCTTATGTCATTATTTTCAGCATCAATTAATTTTCTTCTGACCTTGCCTTTAGAAAATGTAGCAGAGAATTATCAGTGCATGCTTTGCACAGTCTATGTTGAAGGCATTAGGCCACTGTGTGTATTCGAAAACTGAGTAGGCCAAACATTATATTTTCTCACCTGCAGGGTTGCCTAGTAACCTGAATTAAGGCTTTTCACCAAGCCTTCATGACAAATAGAAAGTCTGCAAGGCAGGTTGACCTAGGTGGGAGAGCCAGCCCCTTTAATGTAGAACTGAATTTTGAATGAGGAAATATAAAACAAAAATCCCTCACTAACATTCATTGAGGAGACAGTTTTAATAACTAAAGAAGCCGGTTTGGTACAGCAAGTTTGCATCACCTTTCGTATATCCTAAATTCCTGTTCTGAAATGTACTTTCTTTTACCTTTTGAAGTATTATTTGTTGGTTTAGTGTAAAAATATTGAATGTTTACTGAAGATCTTTAAAAAGCATCTTTAAAACATGTCAGTATACCTTTGGGGGAATTCTTCTAGATTGAAGCATGCACACTGCATACATTGGATAGTGATTCACATAGATATGTTCAGCTTCCATTGAATCACTTCAAGGAACTAAATTCCTTGTTTAATGTATTGCCATTGAAAAGAAAGATTAGTGTACTTTAGAGGTGGGGGTCATCCTTTGTAACGCTATTACAGCTTTGTCCTTGACATGCAAGATTCCTCCAGAAAGGGAGGGGGGAGTTGGAAATTCTGCCTCAAAGGTACAAAGCAAAGAAGTAGCACAATTAGGATGTCGGCACATAGTGACAGTCCTCTGCAAATGATGGTGTCAGGCCACTGAGGGGCCGAGGGTGGCAGGAGTGACATTCACCCTAGCAAGATGGAAATAAATGCCCTGTTTGATAAAAGAAAACAGACAATTTATGTATACCCTGAAGAGTTAACAGCTAGTGAGCCATTCCTATGGGTCAAGTGCTGCATTTGCATTTTGATGGGATGTTATCAAGTAATTAATGCACCAGTCAGGATTTATTACCTCAGGAGTGAACTGAAAGGTTCATTACAAAATCGGTTTCACTTGAAGATAGGCATTTCCTCAGAGTTAGCTTTTGACATGTTGTTCCTGGCTCTCTCTGCCTGTGGCAGCAATGGTAGAAGGCCAGTGAGGTGAAATTCATTGCTTAATAAGGGCATTCACTTTGGGTATTCTTGTGATAATAAATGTATACATCAAGGCCGCACTGCCTTGTCAGTTTAATTGCTTCTTGTGCTCCTTAACAAGCCAATCTTAATCAGTCTGGACCATGTTATGAATAATTTAGGGATCAGCAGACTTCACGCTTAATAAGATGTACTAGATTATAAAACTTAAGTGCACTGTTTATAGAAAGCATGCAAAACACTTTATGTTTTTATTAGCAGCAAGGAAAAAAAACAAGCAGTGAGTTATTCTAACATTTGCAGTTTGTGAGCAACAGCTGTGTTTCTTAATGCTGCAACCCCCCTCCACTTTTGTTGAAGGCCACAGTTCTGCATTTCTATTCCTCTAAGCCTCAGTGAGACATAATGGGAAATCTGAGTAGGCTATGAGATTAAAGCTCAGAATCGATGGCCAATCAGCAATTGTCATTTTAGAAAACATTCTTTTTATCTTTTCAAATTCAAAGCAGATTTTATTTTAAAACATTTTCTGATGAACAAAAGTACCTTTCTCTTTTCTTTGTTTGTTTGTTTTGAGAGCCCACATGAATTTTAATGTAATGCATATAGACCTATCAAGCTTGTATCAGGATTTGTACATATTTTGTAATTCTTGTTTAATAATGCATTTGGAATGTGGGATAGATTGTAAATAATGACATAAAATGAGTTGTTAAAGTAAAATACTCTTTATTCGTAAAGGTAATGCAGAAATACATTAAAAATTAAAGGAAATATTCTCAAATCTCTCTGAGCCTATTATGATTTCTGCATTTAGTAAATATTGTTTGATTTAAAAGGAACATTTAACCTTATTGTTTTAAAAGAACTCTTTGTCCTCCATTTTACCTCAACATTTGTAGGCTATAAGTCGTCCACAGAGTAATGCATCATTCAGTTTATGACATCTAATAAAGGCTTACTGCAAGCATTAGAACCAGGTGCTTCAACAATTTTCCTTTCTGCTTGTAGTTGCTTCTGCTTGTTCTCTTGTAACCTAACTGGAAAAAAATCCCATTTGGACCAATTTCATTTTTATCCCTTTATTATTTCAACCATGACATAGTCTTACAGAAATACAGAATCAGTTGATATGTGTGTAAATAACACGTGCATGTATGTTTGAACAAATTGTGTCTCTAGTATGTGCATACATATGTGAAGCTACATATATATATTTAAATATTCTATTTTCAATCATTTGCAAATGTATTAAAGTGATGTTATTGTTAGGACACTTTTATGAATCAGAAAGATGGGTACCAGTAAATGAAAAACAACTTCAAACCTATTTCCCAACCTATAGCTGGACCATCATACTCCTTTGTTCTTGTGCAGGTTAATAGAGATTGAGGAGATGGGCAGAGGAAAAGCAGTGCAATTTTCTGCTATTTAAGCTTGGCGAAATGGCACTCTTCAGGAAGCAGCAAAAAGTATGAAAGCGTAATAGGCATTTTAAAAGTAGAAGTCCATATAGCTGCTTGAGGGATCCTCAGATTTAGGCATGCATAGAATCACGAATGAGATAATCAGCATTGTGAAATTGAAACCTGTCTGCTGCCTGCTGCTGCTCTTCCCTCTTTCGGTGGAGTGATTTGTAACACTCATCTTCTTCAGGCAAGGCAGCCTTCAAGATTATCCAGAACTGTCAATAGTAATTGCCAAAGTATTTTATTACCTACAGAAAATCAAAGGAATTTTATAACCAACAGTTATCAAGTTTCAATACACGGTATAAAGAGAGCAATTTTGTTGGAATACAATCGTGTTTGGCTTGCTTTAATGTTCTTGAGACAATTCCTGTGCAACCAACTACAACATTCACTGTATTTAAGCTAGAGGCAAGAATACACATATGTACTTGTCGTTTTAAAAAAAAAATTACATAATGCTTACAAGCTTCTGCAAGCAAGTGGTTTTTTAATTGCCATACAAACTATCCCTTAGCTAATTACTTCTAAAAAGAATGAGGTTTCTATAAAACTCAAGATGACATTTTTAAATTCTGGCAGTAGAAATAAGTTTAACAGGGGCATTCTCCACCATGACTTACAGAATGTGCCTGGAAATTAGTAAAATATGATACTGACTATAAAGTCTAAAAACATAAGCATTTCTGATCGTGTGCTTTGAGTATTCTTGCTATGTATGCTGCAATTGTGACTGTCAGCCATCAGTGCACCTCAGTTCTTTTATGACACAGGATCACCCATAAATTCCAAGATTTTCTTTTCACATACGATGCCAAATGCTGAATTACTAACACAGGCTAAACCTCTGTTGACCCCACTGGGAGATATGTTTGAGCAAGGACTGCAGCATTTGTCCCACAGTATGTGTCGAACCATTCCCTTATCTTTTCTTTCTCTATAGTTATAAAGGAAAGAAAATGATTTTCCTGATCCATTTTACATTTTTTGGGTGGGGGGAGAGTATTGGAAAGTGTAGGTGATTAGAGGACAATTAAATAATTCCTGGGCACTAGTCACATTAAAAAAACCTGTGTCCCTGTAATGAGGCAGTAGGGGGGGAGAAAAGTACACTATTCATAAAGGCATCTCAAGACACCAGTGATGTGACTACCACTATGCGAGTTCTTTTTAAAAATAAACACACAATTTACTTGTGAAATATTTATGGGCATGGGGAAATACCTCCTTTTATGTTCAAAAGCAGAAGGATACACTCGTATTTTGAGATATGTGCATGGAATCCTATCCATGACACCAAAGTGTAGGTATCCTTTTTGCTGAAAGACTGCATTGAAAAAGAACTGAAATGGTAGAAGAGAATTTCTGTATTAATACAATCCTGTAGTCACGATTATAAAATAAAAGAGAATTTTCCTTCAACTCTAGACCTCCTTGGTTTTGACTAGTAAACTTATGCCTTAAAAATGGACCATCTAATTAAATTACCTTTTTTTAAAAGGGATAAAGTACCTTAACAATCACTTTCATTCACAAGACTGCAATAGCTGAAAAATTTAGCATAATGAAAATTGGGGGAGAGGTTATTTATATGCTATTAAAATATTGAACTTCTAATTGTAATAGAACTGTTCAATTATATTGGTGAATGGACACTTTTATACGTGAAAATTGCTAGTTTGCTGAAATTTGCTAATATAATGAAGCTACCCTTTAAGCCCATATTTGCTTTGCTATTTTTATAAGGAATCTTTAGTACTGGTTTGTTTGTACTGTATAGCATCATGAAATGTATTAATTTATTACTCCATCTAATATTTTAATACATATCGCATGTGTCAGTTTTGCACAAATATAGACCACAGTCCTACAAATGTTTATACATGTGAGTAACTTTGCACATGAGTAGTCCCTTGGAGCTCCATCTGACGACTTGCATGTGAAGTTAATCACATGTATATATGAGAATCAAGGCTTTGATGCCAAATTCTGAAGTTTTTACTCTGGTCTCACTCATGCAAATCTCCCACTGAAGTGAGTCATACCAGTAATAATTGCATCTCTCATCCATTTTGTAATTGTAGACATGGGGTTGAACTAAACGAAAATAGGTCTTACTCAAAGTTGATTTTCTCTTCTTCTGGGCAGAAGACTTTCTGTTGTGACCTGAATATTTGAAACAATACTTGCTTTTGCTCATTGTAATCATAATGAACGTTGTCCAATTGACACTAAAACTGGAGTCAGTTGAAGGCATGATTGAGTAGGTGCTGCAAATGCTTTCTGAATCTAATAGAAGTAATAAGAGTGATGTAATAAAGACTTGCCCACCCCCCAAAGTTTAAGGTAAAGTGCCTATTAGAGCCTAAAGCATTGTTCTTTCCACCAGATTCATTATCTTTTAGCATTGCCGTTCAAGATTGTGTGTTTAAAATTATACCATAGGCATTTTAGAGGGCTTGTGATTTTGTTTATTAAAATAGGAAATATGAACATCATTTTTAGTAAGTACATCTCATATTATTCTAGGTACCATAGGGGGTATGAAATCGAGAACCCTAATCAGAAGTATAACCATCTAATGTGTAGCAATTCTCTTTAATGAGCTTTAGCTAGGCACTGTGTTATTCACTTCGGGGAAAAATGAAAAGGCTCCAGTCCTTCTCCCATCAAAATCAGTAATAGTGTTGCCATTGCCTGTAGTGAGAGCAGGAGCAAGCCCCAAATTATCTGGCTACAAAAGCTGCATCCACCTTTATTTTGCAAAAAAGTTGCCTGGAAGTTTTAAATGTAACAAGTGCATATTATTAAAACCAGTCTTTCCCTTTCAAAGAAATCCAAGGAATAAGTTGTTAGAAGTCTTAAACTGCATAGAAATGCAGTATAGGAGATTTGGGCATTGTATATGGGATGTATGCATAGTCTCTATTAATAAGAACACAGAGCCTGATATTTCTCTGACATCAATTTTACACATATGTAATTTTTGATACTCTAGATCTTTACCAGAGTAAATGACAGTAACTCAGGCCCAGAGCATTCCTATGAAACTGTAAAGCATTTCTTTATTGTAGAAAAAGAAATTAAATAAGTACATTTTAAATTATTTGTATCTTTATTCATTTGTTTAAACAGTCAATTTATGGTTGAATTAGGTTGTGTGAGAGTTACTGCAAAATTGTATAGCTGTATTTGCACAGAGCTGTACCTGATTCCAACCTCCTATAGTGTGAGCAGTGGTAAGTGAACTGTTTCTGTGTTGTTCACTCACTCTGTCAGATCGAAACTCAGCTCAATAGCATTAAACTAGCTCCCATTTGAAAGATTTGTCTTACAAAACCCTGAAAACTGCTCTGAACATGCATACATTGATTTTGTTGCTGGAATCTCCTGAGCTTTGATGAAAAAGCAGACTCCACATGCAGGTGAAAGAGGGTTTACCTCTTCAATATTAAAAAGAGAAGATTAAGGATTTTTGTTCGGCTGAGGCTGAACTAATCAGTGGCATGCAAGGGTAAGAAAATTGGCCTGGTGCCTATAGAAGTGTATTATTTGCTGTGATTGAACAAGTAGTTAGTATTTCTCCAATAGCTGCCTATGAGTTGCAGCATACCATTATTCCAATCTGCATGGCTAATTGAATGTCCTCTAGGGTATAAGACTAATTTTTTCCACCTATGCAAGGGAAGGCAATTGTTGCCTTTTTTGTTGGGCATTCACTTAAGTTCTGTCCTAGAAAAAGAATATGTTATATAAATGAACAGAAAAGCATTCAAATGATACCATATTTTCAAAGTGTTGAACAGTTTAGTATTCATTGAAGAGATGATGCATTTTGTGATCTAAAGTTTAGTTCCATTCCATTTAGTTCTGCTAAAGCATAAAAGACATATGAGATGACCAATTCCCATAAACTTTCATGGTTTTCTCTACAGAATAAGGATGAGTTTTTGGGCTTGTCAGCTGGAGAACATTTCTTGTTTGGCCTTGGTACAGGCATCTATTTTACTGCATTTTGCTAGCATCAGAATGCATGCAACTATGTTAAACTTTGTGGCGTGAGAGGGTTAGAGTATACTTAGTTTGCACACATCATCATGCAAGATGGAATCCATAGTGAACTAACTGCAGAACCTCAAATAGAAGAAAAATTTTACACCTTATAGGATCAGCTCTAGTAACTACTTATACCTACATCCCATGATTTCAGTAAAATGATGTGAAAAGTCTCTGACATTATGGTGCAAGCAAGGCTTTGGGGGAAAAAAGGAAAGGTTTAAATAAACTAGCTACACTGTAAGATATCATGGAATGATACACATACATCTAGAATCAAGTCTTATCAGCCATGTCTTTGATCTGTTGTAAGAAATACAATAACAATGCTGAAATAAACTCTGCAGAGACAGATAAAGCTGGATAAGAGAATTTCAGAAATTAGATAACATTTATTTTCCATCATTTGTAAGAATCACTTGGTTTGCCTCTTAGGCATACGTTGTTTGCGTTCTTATGGTTCACTCAGCATGTTTCTTCTTCAACAGATCTGCTTTCCTGTTGCTGTTGAATTGAGGTCCCACTTCAGAAATAAATAGTGTGAAACCCCAGACAAAAAAGCTAACTTCTGAGCACATCTTATATCATTAAAATGATAATGGTGGATTCCAAAGAAGTAACAGATTATGTTGACTATTTTCATGGCCTTACTTCAGTATGAATACAGAGCTACAGGGGACAAGAAGAAAAGGATCTGTAGATGGCATGTAGGTCTAGAGGGTTACTTCTCCCATTCACTGAAATTGCGAATGGTCTCCAAACCTTACTATGAAAATCATGTGTAAATGCTGATTAAGAGCGACTAAAACTTAAATTTATTTAAGGACCAGGTACATTCCTAAGAGTATACAATGCTCATATGATAGAGCATTTATGTTACTTGAGCATTTTCAATTTAATCATTGGCCTCATATTAACACAATATTAACTTTTTCGGAATTTAACAAATTGAAAGCAATAGTATGAAGTTTAGGCCACTTGTTATCAAAAGATTTTTCATTTCAATTCTAGCATTATATTATTCTATCTGTAGTTATTTCATACTGTAGTTCTAATATACTCAAAGACTTTAGCTGCTAGGCTGAAAGCTGAAGCAGTGGAATTTTTTTCCAGACCAATCCATAAAGATGCCTTTTTCACCTCTTTGATGTGATAAGGAAGTGTTAAATCAAAGTGAATCCCTCTTCTGCACCTTGGGACCAAATAGTGCTTAAGCCAATTGTTACTACTCCTGGGTGTTTTAGACACTGAACCATGCATCCTTCTTTGCAGATCAGAGAGGATTGTAACAGTCATCCTGTGCCACCTGCTATCACTTAATTAGTATAATCATCTAATTTCCAGTTGGAAATAATGGAACCATGCACTTTTTAGTAATTGCAACCATCATAATATATTCCAAATTATGTTACACTAATATTATGTGATTTAGACATTTTAGGAGGGAACACTTGCTTTGCATTTACACACCAGTTTTTCTGATCTTGACTGCCACCCAGTAGCACAAGGGCCATAATCAGTTTTCTGCCTTATTATGATCCTAAAGATATTACTGCTATGTAATAGGACTGTGCAAATGAGCCTGTGGTAAATACAATTTAAGCTTTAGTGGACAGAGCAATGAATAAATAATATAACCAGGTCTTCATAATATATAAAATGCTTTGGTTTTAGGGTTTAACAAAATCTAGAAGATTTTTATAAAATATTGGTGATCACATATTAGAGTGAGATCTTAAACACACTCTGTATAGATTCTAGGGTTAAAGAATAATGCCATTTGAACTGAAGAGGTTCTGATGTTTAACATAATTAGACAGCTTGCATTTTCCTCCCAGAGATTACATCACAGCAAATGAATAGGTAATGAATGGGTCAACTTGGGGCAGCTTCATTTCACTGAACAGACAGTTCTGGGCCATGATGCTTAAAAAAAGGGCGGGGGGGGAGAAAGAGAGAGATGAGCCAATGAGACTGGGAGACACAAAGCAATCCAGAGCCACTGTCAGAGTTAACCCTCCCCCACACCAAATGATGCTGCACTGCAAAGAGAAGCAGTGTCACACATATATCAGGCAAGGTTATTACTGCTCTACTCAATAAACATGCCATGCCTGCTGGACATTTATTTTGATTTCATTTTTGTGATGTATGTTATATGCAAATCTAGGATGGTGAGTGCCAAGTCGCATTCGAAGTATTGGGTCAAATTCATCCCAGGTGTAGTTCCAGGTCCACTGACTTCAATGAGGTTACACCTGGGATGAATTTGGTTCATTATTAACTCAATAGATGATACATCCAGCTCACTTTGTGTGCTAAAATACTGAGAATGCATATAAATAATGAAGTTTGTAATTACACTTCTGTTTTAAATTTGTGTCCCTAAATGTATGCATATGCAATTGTTCATAATTATCATTCTGCTATTTTGTTCTATTTTTATTTGATTTAAGTATATTGAGTTTATCTTTAAAAAAAAATAGAAATACACATTTAGTGCATACTTTAAAATGTATTCGTAAGTTTTCCAAAATACACAATACTGGCTAGCATAATATCCTAACCATATTGGCAAATAATATTGGCCTTAAATATCACAATAGGTAGGTAGCTAGATAGTATTTATAAATGGAAAACATGATACTGCCTCTTTAAAACATTCTATAAACAGTGTGTTTATCATCACTGATTACATGTTAATATACACAGTTGGTGATCTTGTTAGTCAATAGGAGCCAATAGAGCAGTTACTGATCAATATTATAGACAAAGATTTCATTCATTTATACAATTCCAATAGAAAAAAGTATTGTACGTAACAAGTTGCTCTATAAAATGCATCATCATAGAGATCTGTTCTTAATGGAAAACAAGATAGTTTTTAAAAAGAATCCCCCTTCAGTAAGAGATTTAAAAAGCATACGCATGACTTACCTTTTCATATATCTTTTAACTCGGTTTAGTTTTCTATACTTCCCTTGTGTCGTTTTGTACATTCCTGCATCTTGCAGTATTCTACACTGTGAAGACCTAGTAAGCGAGTTAAAGTCTGATGACGCTAACGAATCCCAGCGCAAATGACTGAATCAATAGGAAACCAGCCACTGCTGTTTAAGTGTATCGATAAATGTACCTTTATTTTCTCTTGAATGGATAAGTGTCGCAGTTAAGAGTCCTATGGATCTCTTAATTGAAAGTTAATTTTAAATCAATAAAGTGAGTCATTTAAATATTGATCAGCCCTTTCTACACAAATTGTTAGCTGATTTTTTTTTTTTGCAACAACTTTGTTAAATGCAATCAATAGCCCACAATCAGTGCATTCCATAAAAAATTGACAGATGTTCCCAAAATGCCTTCTAGGCATAATCTTATCTGTTTACATATGCAGCATAGATATTTCAGCCCTTTTCATGTGTACCTAGGTATCCCTGCCAAAAACATGTTTTCCTTATATACCAAATAGCAGTATTTAGATAGCTTCCTTTTAATTTTCAAAATATATCTTACCTATTACTTGATTGGATAAGTAGTATTCCTATTGTTTCATTAATATAGATTCACTGCAAAGGAAGAATGTCATTATTTTTACACACAGAATAAAAAAGATATACACATTTATCTGAAGCATTTGTAATCTAGAACATATATGTCAAAAGCCATTACGTGTGCTACTACGCACAAAATGATAGTTGGCTTTCAATGAATGAGATGTGCACGTGTGTACATCCTTATCAAGTTGTGGAACGGAAAGTGCTTTTTATTTATTTTGTTTTACTTCTTGGATATCATCTCTCTTTTTGTGTAGCAGCAAATAGCCAGACTTCCTTTCATTTCAATTTTGACAAAGAGGGCAGTCAAGTTAAAAGGATACAAATTTCATTTCATGAGATTCATCTTGATTAACCTAATAAAGTATATTCAGCTACACGTGGCTTTCAACATACTAGCAAATCTGAGGATCTCTAACATGGCTTCCCACAGCACTTTTAGTGATTTGCCTGTGGCGGCACACTAGAACTTACGCTGCCACATATATAACAAAAAAGCAGAGCTGGTCATTTTGATATAGGCAATACTAACTGTATTTTGGTCCTGCATCCCTTAATTACTACCCTATAAACACCTCTAAAACCATATTTTGATGTATAGAGCTGTAAACTGAAAGCTTCTAAACCCTTCTCTATTTTCGTATTTATTTTTTTTAACTCTAGAACACGGTTCCTGGTAAGAGTAGATTTGTGTTTCTAAGCCGTAAGTACTTTGAGTTACAGGAGGCTTCAATTCATTGTAACAAATCATAAATGTATTCATAGTACAGTTTAGCACAATTCAGGTTTTTTTAGTGATATCACCTAAGTATGAAATAAAGCAAAATCAAGATCTGTAATTATGTTGACTGACATTTGACTGAAAAGTAAAACTATCACCATAATTATATTTCCTTTCTAAATGACAAGCCCAAAGACAAATCCTATAATTAAAACTGTTTAACATTTAATCGCTTAAGACTGAAAATAATAAACAAAATGATTTTTTCGTCCTTTCTAAGAGTTCTAAAATGCCAGCATAAGGAGCTGTATAAAAACTCTAGGACTTCATGGCAATAAATCTAAGCAGTGATGCAGTATTATTTGTACTATTTTTGCTATTAATACAGACTCCATCTTCTCCTGCAAATACACCCTTCTTTAATCCTGCATTATTGTTCTCTTAATGCAACATCTCAGGACCCATTTCATTCCATTTTGTATGTTAGAGAAGTCTTATCAAAAGGGAAGATTTAAAAAGAAATGGTCGGGTATCATTAGTTCATATGCATACGGGTTCAGCATGTGAAGATGCAGTTTCTAGGATAGGCCTTAAGATGTGACTGATAGATCTTATTTGTCTGATAGAGTTGACCAGGGAAATAGAGCTACAGCTGGTTACTTCATTAGGTCCTCTCATTGATTGAACCCTGCTGAAGTGATGCAGCAGGCTCCTGAGATAACTGCTGGTAATAGAACAAAATGAATTCTTATCACAGAGATTGGAAAGGCCATTAACCCTGGCCTCCAATGCTTTTCAGAGGTCACAGACAGGAAGCCAAGCGGTGACTGGGAAAACTGTTTTCTGCCTAAGTACAGGTCATGTTAGAGGTGTGTGTGTGTGTGTGTGACTTTTTTTACCCTTCGGCTTCTGTACAGATGAAACTGTTACACTGGCAGATGTTAATAATCAGCTGTAAATAAATATTGGAAGCAGAAGAAGAAAAATGAGAAAGCACAGGAATTTATTTCAATAAATATTTAATAAAAGAGCAATTGTTACTGTGATATTTACTGCCAGTTCTGCTGTAGATTTTTGCCTAATACTTTTCCATATAAATTGAAAAGAGAAATACGTAGAGGCACTTAAAAAGGAAATTTAATATGGTTTTATATAAAAATACTTTTCCTTCCTTCCTTCAAAGATGAGGATTATAATTGCCTGCCGCCTGCCTGCCTGCCTTTGCCAGCAAGCCTATCACCAGTTCATCTGTGAATTAGTGCAGGGCACTGTTTGCCTTTCACCTGGTTGAGAAGGGTATATATCTAAATAACAGTCCTATAATTTACATTTAATGCAACCTTTCAGTTGACCAAGAGCCCACAACCTAAGCCCCCATCTCACAGCTGAGGACTTTCCCACATTTGTCAAGTCAGTGCCACTCGAAGATCAGCCAAAAGAAATCTTCCATTTAAAGCCTGGAGCGCCACATGACAATTTTCCTACCCATGGTGAAGAATCCAGTCATTACAGAGGTCATTTTGTTTGCTGTATGTTTAACAGTAGCTTGAGAAGGTACAATGTACTGTACATGTGCATTAAGACCATTAAGTGGGATGCTTCTCATAAAATAAAACATTTTCTCTTTATTACTGATGTATATAAGGCAATACAGATACATGTTTTAGGTTGTTTTTAGCAAAATGTTGGTGGCTTCTATACTTGTGATTGTGATTTAATTTCAATGTCTGTGGTCTCTGTTGGAGCCAATCTTTCACAAGGAGCAAGTTCGTTTAAATGTAAATGGGGTCCTGTGGATGGAAAAAACTACCTACTTCATGTCTTTGGGGACCCACCCAAGCATTTGGTTTGGCCTTCCATGCATAAATAATAACAAGAAGGTATGCTGTCATTGCCTTGCTTGAAACACCAGAAGTGGTTTGGCACAGCAAAAACCAAAGCACTAAACTGAGACTGGTTTGGATAAATTTACAGTTCAGATCCTTATTCTGATTAAACTGCTTTAAAAAGAGAGAGAGAGAGAGAGAGAGAGAGAGAGAGTTATTTTGAGGACTTGTGGATTACAGGAACAGATGAAAACCAGCTAAAGTTAAGAGCAAACCACACCTAAAAATATTCTAAAATAACAGGAAAGTTTGCAGTTTTGTTAACTTGAATGGATTTCCCCCCCGTAATTGTTTGTAGCATTTTGTAGAAACAGCAAGAGGATGTGGTGAAACTGGTAATATAATCAACATTCATTTTTCATCTTAAAATGCAGCTATTGCAGACTCAAGTTATTTAGCTTTTCTCTGAATGTGACACACACATGTCATACCTCGAAAACTTCTTTGTTGACTTCCGTAAAGTATATTTAATCATAGCAGAAAATTATTAATGTATATAATTTTTAGTCAGGAAAATCTTAAACTTCTTTTCAACTGTGCAAGTTAATAGATATACTTTTAAAAATTATTTAATTAAATGCATGCTTTTGCTTATCTCATTTATCAAGAATGTTGTATTCTGTTGCAGATGTTTCAATGCATGACACACAGGCCTGGAATTTCAGTGTGTGATACCTGAGGTGAAACTCACTCATGAAACTTTTAAATGCGTTATGCACTAGGAATATTAGAATTGAGTTCATTCCAGATTGTGTAATAAAGAACTGGTATTTACTCTTTTCAGAGATCTCTCTTTAGGATATTTGATAAGCATTTTTTTTATGAAGCAGCATTAGCTCAAGTCGAGTTAAATTTAAGCAATACAGGATTTGCTGTCTAGGGTAAGAAACAGGATATTAGTGTTTATGTTACTCAGCCACATTAGATGTAGCTGTGAATCAAATAATTTTATCCTGGTGGCTTCAGAAACCTTAAATGTTCATCCATTGGTCTCTCTCTTCCTTTATTTCATTGAGCTGGCTAAGTAACAATAACTAGAGCTGTATGTTTACTTTTCATAAAGATTCCAGTGAAATAAATGCATTATAGATATACAGTGGCCAAGCTAATGTGTTTTTCTATCTGACATATTATTCACCATTGCAGGAAATATGTGTTGTGCTGTTTTTCATTATTCAGTTGCATTCCATACAGATGGATTTTCACAGAACCTCTTAAGTCTTCTAGATATATTTGCTGACAACCCCATATTGTTAGGATTAAAAAAAAAATGGATCTCAAATACTGTCATGACAATTTAGAAGCAGAAGTTGCTTCCAACATAATTCTCCAATCAGAAACCTTGACAGCCTGTATGATACCTCAATAACAGTCTTATTGGCTGCAATGTGGACAATTATTATTTAGAATGTATAAAATTATTTTAACAATATGTTTTTATTCACCTTTGTGCTTTGCAAGAATTGTCATGATTTATGAATTCATATGGGGGGGGGAAGCCTCCTCCTGATAAATTAGACTTAACAAACTGATTTGAGAATAATAGTATAAATTATTATTATTGAAGCAGCTATTGATGAAAGAACATATTCTGTTGTTGGTGCTAATAGTTTCTTAGAATTGTGTTGAATTTTTTGAAGGTACTTTTCTTGAAGCGGCAAAGAAATGACAATGTAGAAAATAATATTAATCTATAGATGACTGATTGCAAGACTGGACGCTATACTTTATTACAATATAAAGTCTCTCAAATAACGGTTCATGAAGAAAAGAGAGAGAATGCCCACACGTTTCCTACCCACTTAGAAGGCATGTTAGGACTAGAAGGTTTGATTTTGAATGTAGCCTCAGTAATCAACGAGCTCCTGTTGGTTAGCCATACAGAAATGAATTAGTGTGATGCTTCCAAAACAGGAGTGCTTCATGTAAAGGATATGGTTGGCAAGCCAAAAATATGACCTTTTTTCAGTGCACCTGTAATTCAGTCTAAATGGCTTGGTAATACATTTGGTGAGCTCCTTTTAAAGGGAGAGTTACAAATCCACTTTATTTGAAAAATAAACTCTGTGTTTGTTGCGGAGAGACCAGAAGGAAGGCGCTTGCCCACAAAAGTAGTGAAACTGCTATAATCTATTAATATAATTAATTAACAATTATTGGCCAAGGGTGTGCTGTGCCTGCAAGCTAAATTGTATCATCTCCCCCAACCATTACTTCCCCAAAGCACCGCCTCAGCATCCCTGACCAGGACAGAAAGAAGATTACTTACATATGTAGATGCAAAAGTGGCCCTTCTATGGCCAAACCTTCACATTCAGCTTATCCCTGTTAGTGAGGAGTGAATTCCCCCTTGGCTTGCAATCACACTAGTACTGGGAGGCCATAAAAACTGCCTTTGGTGATCTAAATCTGAAACCAGAAAACCACTAATAGGTGGAATGATGGGATCAGTGAAGTCTCGCACAGGTCAGGAGATAGACCATTCTGTGGTTTCCAAGGGGATGGACTGGCTTGGGGTGGTGTGGGGTGCGGGGGGGGGGAAGGGAGGATTTAAATTTGTCTCCCTGGGAACAGCCAGTTTGGTGCCAGTGGCTGCAGTATCTCCAGTATGGACTACTAAAACTGATTGATAAAAGGCAGGTATGTTCTCTTTGTCTCTTCTCTGATTGCACAGAAACAAGCCTGGCTGAATTTTTCTAGATCCTACAGTAACAAATCCGTGTACTGTTTTTCTTTGTATTTACACTCCTGGATGCATGTTGTATGTTTTTTCTGCTGACCTTGTTCAATTTTATTGTCAAGACATTTGGGCTAAATTACAAGTGCATTGAAGGAAGGGACTCCTTTCTTGTAAGTGAAATAGTGGTACTAAAGTGAAATTTACAAGATTCCTATTTTATGAAGTTCTCAAATGGCAAAATTCTTGTAAACTTTGCTTTTCTGTCACTGTAGTGGATTAAATAGATATGGTAGGGAAGACGTTTTAAGTTTGTTTGTCCATATTTCAAAATGTCGAGTCATCACTTTTTCCTGTGTGTGACTTCCAGCCTTTTAAGTCTTTTAAATAAAATATTCTTTCATCATGAAACGTGAATAGTAACAAGTATACAGGATATTGATTCCCACAGACTCTTAGGGCCAGATGCTCGGCTGTACCACAGCTCTGCTCTGCACAGCTGAGGATGGGGGAGCAAAACTGGCTTTAAACCACTTCTCTGCTCCCCAGTGCCAAGGGCTCCTAGCATACATCCAGGGATCGCTAAAGTCCAGCATTCCAGTGATGTCCCTTCCCCTCCAGCCACATCCCCCATCACTGAAGGTGGGGTGGAACTAACTAGTTACACTGGCTATGTTCCATTGGTGAGGAGATTGCTCTACTCCAGGGGCATTCCTGTGTAGCCAGTTAAATTGGCTTTTAGGCTACTGTGTACTGCCAGAGCAGTGAGAAGCAACCTTATGAAATGCTGAGATCTGCCCCTTAGTCTCTCAGTTCATTAGAATGGGTTGGCACTTTGTGTGTGTCTTGTTATTTTGGTACTCTGTATTACAAAGGGTTACAGTATTGCCTTCTTCCATGTACAATGCATCATTTGGACCCAGTAGTCACTAGCAGAGTTCTGCTTCATTCTTCATGACTGCTTATTTGTCTTATTAAATTCTCTCCCAATAAAGAAAAGTTTCTAAAACGTTGTAACTGACAAAGTAGAACAGTTCATGCTACTAAGACTATATGCCATCCGTTCTAGCCTTTATTTGTATTATAGTACAAATAGTACGTATTCCATCATTAATACACATATTTTCATTGTGGAGTAAACAAACAGTAGAAGGAATATCAAATAGAGGGTTTAGGCAAACTACATTAGATTAGGAAACAATAAAAAAGGGTTCAACAAAAGTTAAATGGAACAGTAGGGGTCCAAATGAGACTGTATGTTGCTGTACTGTAGCTTAGGTTAGTGCTTTTATTCTAAGTGCTATAAAATTATTTTAACTGCAGTTCTGCCTAAATAGAGATGGGGACCATTTATAAGGAAACAAGCTAATTACGGCTTTCCTATTATAAAAATCTTAAAATAATTATTAAACAATGTTTTCACACAGTTCATTTAAGGAATCAAAAAATTGCCCCAGTAAAAAGATTTTTTGCCGCAATTTTTCTTCATTTTTTAAAAATGAACCTAATTGTCCAGTTTCACAACTTGTTCATTCCTCAACTACTTTCCTCAGATGTCCTTAGCTGGAGGGAGAAAATGTAGATGGAGTACTGCAAAAAAAAGGTGGTTTTCCATGTGTTTGCAGTTTTCCTAAGACACCATCAAGTCAATCTTATTGTTTTAGTTTTGAGCACATAGACAGTAATTCAAGTCTTCATGAATCATGAGTCAGACCCCAGAAATCATGAGATTGGCCTAAAAATAATGAGATTTTGGAAAAAAAAATGGGTTTGTTTTATTTGCTCTGGTTTTTGACCCATTTGAGTTTTCCGTATTTTATCCACAACCATGAGGACCAGAAATTTTGTTTTTGAAATGAAAACTGAGGTTCTCACATAATCCCAACCTTGCATGAGCTGAGGCTGTAAGGAAAATATGAAATATTGTGAGACTCATGATACAATTTCATGAGCTGGCAACATTGCATACATTTCTGTGTCACAAGCGGAGGCCCAGTCCTGCAACAATGATGCACATCTGGTACTTTACTCATAAGAGTTGCCCCAATGACTTCAGTGTTGACAGATTCAGATCTTGGCCTCTAATACGGTTGCTTTGTACTCTTTGGGCCTGACTGACCAACAGGAGTTAAACCGATGTTAGCTGTGCAAACTATTCAGTACTAACTGCAGAAATCAGCCTTTGCTTGAGTTTGATCTGCAGCCATGCACCAACAGTGGTTCATTCAAAGTTTTTGTATGTGGAAGCTATCTTTAGAAGCATTTTGCAATTGTATTTCTTTGTTGTGTTTTGGTTTTGCTCTATCCAGAACTATAGCTTCAGTTCAGGCAGAGCTATGCAAGTGTAGTGAGATTGGAGAAACCAAATGGTATTTTTTCTGTAGCCCTCATTGGTTAAATCTGTTTTCATATGATCAATATGCCCAGTGCATCTAATCAGAAGCCATTTTCCTCTGGTTCCTCACAAAGATACTACAGTTGATCTTTTAGATGTAATTATAAAATACATCCCCTCCCAAAACATAAATTCCAGTAGACCTAGTCCTGTTTCTGTCTTGTTCTGGCAGGCAGTGGCCTGGTATATTTGTTACCTGATAAAATGTTGTTGGGATCCGCTTTCATCTTATTTTATATCTGGGTTACGTTGTAGCATCAGACTAAGATCCACAGAGCCCATGCCAAGGTCCTCTTTATTCACCTAGTAACTTACTTAATGCCGTGACAACAGAGATGACTTCCAAGAGCTGGTGGCAAGCACCAAGCTTCACATTTTTCTTGATTAAGGGTGACCCAGAGCTTCAGAACAAGGCAAGCTGGTTTGGCCAACTGTGGGTTGGTTTGTATCTCTATGGGCATGTGGATGGTGGGCAAACCACTGATTACAAGCGGGAGTGGCTACAGGGTCTGCTAGGTGGCAAGAGCCAGTAGCAGCATGCCGCACTGTGCAAATGTGTCTCTGAAGTACACAAACTGCACTGATGATTTAAACAAGTGACTGTAGATGTAAGTGCACATCTCCTCAAGGAGCAGCTGCAGATGTAAAACCATCTTCCCTAACTCCAGTTCAGATAGGACGTGGTGATCTGACAAATTCCATTCTGTGCCTGATTGAATGGGTTCTGAACACCACATTATTTTTACCTGCAGTCCAAGATGGCTACTAGTCTGTATAATGACCTTGGCTAGAGAGTCTTTTCTCTGTTATATGATTATTTGAGAATGTAGCTAGGGTGGTGCTCTATGATGATGCTGGTATCAGTCAACTATCCATCTTGAAATCAGTTAGAACTGCTGGGTGCTCAGCATTTTTGAAAATCACGTATTTAGGTATCTAAATATGGATTTAGGATCATAAATTTACGTTCCTCATTTTGAAAATCTTAGCTAAAAGCTAGGTCTCTGATTTCACAATTAGCTACCCGATTGCCCTTGTGCAAACAAGGAATTTTACATTCCCATGAACTTGTACTGTTTATGAATGTTGTGGCTTGTGATTCACATATGAACTGGACCAATAAGAACATTTGTATTGAATGCGATGCAAGCCAGAGTTGGGAGGGTTCACACAGCTCCCTGGTGAAAAAAAATCAGGCAGTTATGGCTAAGCCCTAATATCAGATAAGGTGGCTGTGAAATAGAATACCTCGCTTCCAATCCTGACGCAGCAGACATTTGGCTGGGGTAGGGGGGAGGACTGAGGGCATACCTCTCAACCTTCCAATCTGCCAGTGTGTGACACAAGCTATCCAAACATGATAAACAACTAAAATGTGGAACACTTGGGTTCTGTTGTGACTTGTACCATAACTAGCAGATTGCAATGTTTGGTTTATCCATAGAACAAATTTTTAGGGATGTTTCTTCTCTCAGTGAAGCAAATAAATATGTTCCAGATGTGGGAGGGGAAGAATTTCTGAAGAAGTCTGAATTTCTCAAGGGGTGCCAGAGGAAGGAGAGTTTAGAAATGAAGGTGTGGTCCCTGTTGACAGTTAATACAGATTACTTTACCCCACCTCTACCAAACAATACAATTCATTCAATCTGCCCCATCCTGGCCCTAGCCCTCCATATGCTTTCCTCAAGGCTGTCCTTTCATCTGTTGCTCAGGCAAATCTTGCTCCTCTCTTCCATTCCCCAATAAGGAGCAGAGCCAGCCATATTCATGGAGGGGAGAAAGGAGGTCAGAGGGAGCAGGCCAGGCCAGTGCATTCTTCACAGGGAGAGAAGGGAAGGAGGGAATGGAGGCTCCCAGCTTGTGAAAAGCCCAACAGCTTAGGGTGTGCTTAACTTACTCCTCCCCTCTCCATCTTCCTGTGAATGGCTTGCACACCTTGTGGCCCCCCACCAGTGGCTCTGGCCCTCAGCTCCCCACAGGTTCCCTGGCACAGTGGCTCCAAGCCCCCTGGCTTTGCAGAAAAGGTAGCCTAGGGTCAGTTACACCTAGCCGCAGGTAGTACAACATGCATCCCTGGCAACTTCTCCTCCTAGACCACTCAGTTACCTCTCCAAGTGCAGCCCCCAGAGGCACAGAAAGGGTTTTGCTGTGTCCGGGATGTTACAGAGGCAGATGAGTTCCCCTCTCTTGTAGAAGGGGAAAGTGTTTATGTGGAGGAATGTGGTCCTGTGATAACTGTGTGTATGACAGCAGGGTAAACCCTGAATTAATTTGCCTACGGGTTCCAAGGATGTAAGATCATCACGTAAATAACTTTTTTAGAGAGAGATGGAGCCACGTGATTGTGGTATCTGTGAATACCAATGACACGAGGCACTGTAGAAGAGAGAAACAGAAATATAGATAATTAAGAAGTATGCTTAAATCCAGAACCTCTGCAGCAGCCCTCTCTTAAATACTGTTGATTCGAAGCATAGGGACAGCTCACAAGTATTTAAGAGTTTCAGTGTGCTGCTGAGATAGTGTAAAGAGGAGAGGTTACGGCACTGAGAAAAGAGAGTCTATAGACAAAGGATGGTCTCCACTTCAACAAAAATGGAATCAGACTGCTAATGAGGAAAATTAAGGTTTGGGGGGATTATTTAAACTACAGCTAGAGCTGGGAAAAGGAGCATTCAGATCAGCAAATCAAGTTTGCTATGCACTGCAGATGTACAAATAGAATGATATATTCATAGTAGGACTCAAGACAATTGAACTGGGAAAAGGGAAAGTGGAGGATAAGGAAAACATCTAATATGTTACACTGTTTCAATGAAAAGAGGAATATAAGCCTCTATAACATTTACGAATGCCTGTCTGCTATACTGATACACAAAGCTTAAAAGCAAAATTGGGTGAGCTGGTATGTTTGGAACTGGGAGAAATCCTAGACATAACTGGCATTTTTCAAACATATTGTGATGAGAATCCACCTATGCAATCAGCACTATTTCTGTATTTGTAAAGCAAACATCTCTGTGTTATCTGGGCACTAATTGATATTGCCTGCTTTCAAAACCTGCCATCTGAAACTCAGCAGCCAACCTGAGGCTCAAATCTCAGGAATAATCAATGGGACACTCTAATTCCTAGCTATAAACTGCACAGCAAAGATAGATTAGGCTTTAGAGGTAGAAGTGTAGCACTATACAGGAAGGATTCCACTGAGTCTGTTGTAAGAGAATTTTTGGATGATGAGGTAGAATGTGTATGATACAAATTCCAAGCATAAGAATGCAAATAAATAGTGAGGCCATACTTCGAGCAGTGATGGGGACATCTCAAAAGGTTTCATTTAAATAATCACTCAGGTGTTTGGATGCTTACCCAAATTATTTGCAATTGTGATGGGTCTGTCTCTTTGCTCCTTTCCTTTCCTAATGCTCTCTAATTTTTTATAGGAGAGTTTTCCTCCTTCCCTCTGGAGGCAGCAGCAGCGCCTGGCCTTGTGTACACTTCTGCTGTGCCTGAGTCAGTATGCCCCGTTTCAGTATGGTTGTTCTGACCCGTTACAGTTCAAAGATTAACAGCAATTGGTCCTGCAAGTATTACAAATTGTAACCATGTTGTATCTGGGTTAGGTATGACTATTACAGGAGTTATCTTGATGGGAAGCATCTTTGGTAAAGATGGTTACACGCATACAGTTATTACAGCCTTGTTTGAGTGGCTGGATAGAGGACTCTGCACTGTCTTCATAAAAGAACCACAGAGCCCATGTGATCTAAGTATCCAGCCAAAGCAGCTCAAATTTTGAATTGTGAGCACTGAATACTTTAAGCCATACTTGCTGTGAACCGTTTGCAAACAGTCCATAATCTGCTGTATGTTGACATAAAACATTTGTGAAATAATTCTGAACAAGCAAACTTGTGAAAATACTTCTGTGCCCACATAGTTCAAAAAGAAACAAACACAAAAATGGGATCTAAATTCAGTTATTCACCGCAAATAGTTCATCCAGTTATGCAGGTGACACTGAACATCAAGAAATGGGAATTTTAAAGATGGAGACAAGTAGCTGGATTATATGATGAGGTGTAGTATGAGAATGTATTCAGGTCAAAAAAAGTATCCGTTAAAAATGGAAATCTAGCCCAAGTGATGTTAATAGAACTGAACATAAAGGTTGGCTAAGAGGAACAAATAAGGGAAGATGAATAGTAAAGACAAATAGCAATTATTTAACTATTACAGAAATAGAAAGCCTGGAGGGGAGTCACTAGGTCTGCTAGATCAACATAGTGTACAGGAGTCAATCAGAGCGGACCAGGAAATAGCAGAGACACTATTTTGTGTTGGTCTTCATCAAAAGATAACTGCAGGAGAAATATTCTTTAGACATTATTTCAGGGAGATATTGTTAGCAAGAGAGAGAGATCCAAAAAGAGATGAAGGGAGAAAATCAGAAAGTTAAATTGTGAGTCCTGAATGGCATACTTCAGAGAGTTCTGAATGAACTGCTAAATGAAAAATCTGTAATGTGTCATTTTAATTAATCTACAATTATATAAGATGAGTGAGGAGTGGTAAACATTGTGAACTCCTCTTTAGAAATGGTTCTAAGGATGATTCTGGAAATTTCAGAAGATAGTTCTAACTAGCAATTGTTTGATGTAATATAGCAGGAAGGAGCCAGCTTGGTTTCTCTAAAATTAAATTATGCCTTGCTAAAGTGTTGGAAAGAGTTAACAAAATAGTGGATAATGAACAATTGGAAGATATAATTTATATAAACTTTAGAGGCTATTAAGGAGCCATGATAACTATGAAGTGGCAGGTAAAGGATTAAAAGCTGGTTGTGAGATAGGAAACAGAGTAGAAATAAATAATCAGTTCTCAGCATGGAAAGAGGTTAAAAGTAGGGTGTTCCAGAGATCAGCACTAGAAAAAATGGTGTTCAATATATTTATTAACAACCTAGAACAACAGATAAATTGTGAAGCAGCATTTGCTGCCCAAATAAAATTGTTTAGGATAATCAAATCTAGGGAAGATTGTCCAGGAAGGACCTGGTAAATGGGCAATGGAATGGTAAATGAAGTTCAGCATAGACTAGTATAAGATCATCTGCATTGGAACAAACAATTGAAACTACTTATGTACACTGAACTCTGATTTAACCTGATGCAACTTTTCAAGAAACCTATGGAAATATCATGTACATCTCCATGAAGATATCTGCTTCACGTGCAGTGGTATTCAAAAAAGAAAATATATAGCTAAGCAATATTCATTAGATAGGGAATAATAGAAAATACTATGGTGACAAAGGTAGTATAAGTAGGGTCCTACCAAATTCAAGGCCATGAAAAACATGTCACGGACACTGAAATCTGGTCTACTCCTGTGAAATCTGGTCTTTTGTGTGCTTTTACCCTATACTATACAGATTTCACAGGGAAGACCAGCGTTTCTCAAATTGGGGGTCTTGACCCAACAGGGAGTTGTGGGGTGGGGTTGGGGGTCACAGTATTGTTGCCCTTATTTCTGTGCTGCCTTCAGAGCTGGGTGGCTGGAGAGCAGCAGCTGTTGGCCGGGCGCCCAGCTCTGAAGGTAGTGCCCTGCCAGCAGCAGCGCAGAAGTAAGGGTGGCAGTACCAAACCACACCATCCTTCCTCCTGTGCTGCTGCCTTCAGAGCTGGGGGCCGGAGAGTGGCGGCTGCTGACTGAGGGTCCAGCTCTACAGGCAGAAGTGAGGGTGGCAATACCATACCAGGCTATCCTTACTTCTGTGCTGCTGCTGGCGGTGGCTCTGCCTTCAGAGCGGGGCTCCTGGCCAGCAGCCACCACTCTTCAGCTGCCCAGCACCGCCGCCAGGAGTAGCAGTGCAGAAGTAAGGGCAGCAGTACCGCAACCCCCTCCCCCAACAATAATTTTGCAACCCCCACAACAACTCCTTTTTGGGTCAGGACCCCTACAATTACAACACTATGAAATTTTAGATTTAAGTAGCTGAAATCGTGAAATTTACAATTTTTAGAATCCTATGACTATGAAATTGACCAAAATGGACCATGAATTTGGTGGGGCCCTAAGTATAAGAATCTATAGAATAGACATAATAGCTTTATTTTTTAAAAGTAGTACATGTTCACCTTTAATATGGCATTCAGCCTTGGTCACTTCATCTCAAGTAGAATGTTTAAAAAATAGCATCCAGAGAAAATCAACAAAAATTACAAGAAACAGGGGGCAGAAGAGACAGTTTACATATGAGGAGATATACTTCAGGTATATAAAATAATGAATGGTATTGAGAAGACATACCAGTGGCTCCTATTTATTCTTTTCCATAAGACAAGAACAAGCACATAATAGGAGCCTGATACAAAGATCATTGAAGTCCAGGGAAGACTCCTATGAACTTCAGTGGGCCTTGGATAAGGTCCCAAATGATGGATAATGGTTAATAACACAGTGTATGGGAGGCAAGCTTTTTTATTTTAAATAGCCTTGATATGGTTTTATTAGTCCTTATGGCAGAAAACACGAGCACTCTCCATACCCTAAGCTGATGGGAGAAACAGCAGATTCTGTGAACTGTAATGGCAGCCAAAAGACAAATACAGATGAACTGGAAAAGTAAAACTACTCTCAACATAGATTCATGCTTCAGTGCCTTTTTGGAAGTGGCCAAAAGTGGCTCTGCTTTTGCATAATAAATGATTAACTGTACATCTCTAATCACATCTGGAAAACATTGTTGGTGTTGCATTCTGAACAGCTGACATTCTCTGTTAATGGTTTTTGTCTTTATAAACTGCTTTTTGCTTCTTGCAAAACATTT
Source organism: Eretmochelys imbricata (assembly GCF_965152235.1). Classification (NCBI taxonomy): domain Eukaryota; kingdom Metazoa; phylum Chordata; order Testudines; family Cheloniidae; genus Eretmochelys; species Eretmochelys imbricata. The sequence continues at coordinate 54,567,714 of NC_135573.1, read as the reverse complement.
GATGAAATATCAACATAAAAACAAAATAGCAAAGTTATCCAATTTTATTGAAAAGCAGTTTAAACTAGAATTAACTTAGCCAATAAAATGTTCACACATTTACCACACTCATTACCAGACATGATACCTCTCCCAAATCAATTCTCAGAATGGGGGAGGGAGAGTAGAGAGTATTCCATCCAACTGAGCAGCTGCCAGAGTGAAAAAGGCACTTCTGCATCTTTACTTCTCCCAAGGACATTCCCTCTCCCTGCCCATCACCTGGAGGTGGAGCCTGTGGTGGTAAACATTGTAAAAACAAACCAAAACTTGGACAGATATGATTACACTGCTACGGTGAATCTCCTCTATCTTCCAGCTGCAGGGAGAGAGAAAATACTCTTCCTTGACAACAGCAAAGAGTGGGAAAGGGAAACAGAACAGAAGAGAGACCGCTCCATTGATCTCCCAGGAGTCAGGAGGAAGAGACAGAGTGGGGGCAAGTGTGAAATGCTGAAAATGTAGTAAATGCAGTAAATGGGTAGCATGGTGTGACATTAGTTGGCAGAGTGCCAGCACCAGATCCTCCTTTGATGAACAGATAGCGCCCACACTGGCAATAAGGTGATTAAAAGAGGCAGATAACCTTCTCATTGTCAGCGTAGGGCCTAGAGACCCCGTTGGCTCCTGCCCACTTCACAGACAGCCGGCATGGAGAGGGGAGTTGATAGGAGGAGACCTAACCTAGTTCAGGGCTGACAGGAAGGAGAGCAGAGCAGTGCTTTGCTTCTCTTGATGGGAGAGAAGGCTGATTGCAGCTCAAAGGCTAAGCTAGCTTGCTGGCTGGATAAGCCCCTGCTACAAAGGACGACCAGATCCCAAGGGATTGGTAGAAGCACACACTGTTTGGGAGACAAGCCCTAAATAGAAGAGTGGACAACCCTGTTTGTGTTCCTGATTTCCTGTGGACCTTATCATCCCAGAAGGCGTAGGAATGTGCCTTGGCCAAAGGGGCAAAGCGCTGCTACCTCAGACCTCTCAGAGTGAATGATGTGCTGGTGGAGACCCGCAACTGGGTGAGTTCTACCCTCATGGGCCACAAGAGGACACTGCACATGCAGTGCAGTCACAAACTTGGTGGAGAATGTGGGCAGAGATCTAGCCCATTCAGAAGGGAGCAGGTCAGGACTACTAAAAAAAATACCTAAGGAAGTGACTATACCACCGTATGGGTGGAGCAACTACTGAAATCGATGGCATTGCAGAATACCATCTCTAACAGCAGCAACACAGCTCCTACAGCAGATGGCTTCCCACCAGCAGCAGCTGACAGGAGACTTAACCACAGCATCTGGTGCAACAGGTTGGTATCCTGTTGCAACACCCTGCAACAGCTAAGCCTTCCACCATGGACCCTTGGGAGCCTCAGTGCCCATCAGACCCATGAATATGGGGCCTGAAAATGATCCACCGGCCTTTCCTGAAACTTTTGACTGCAGAGACATGAAGAGCGGGACACCCTGGGATCAAGGTGTCTGCTCCAGGTGATGGGAAACCTGTCTAGGGTGTGTGTGTGTGTGTGTGTTGGGGGGGGCTTGGCAGGGGTTGACATCCTGAAGATACCCTCCCAGGTCCTCCTTTGCCAGGGTACAAGAGGCATGGAAAGTTGAGGGGGGGTCAAGGACAGCTTGGAGTAGGAATTGGGTCTGCTGGGTGGGACTCAGCTCAAGAATCCACATTCTAAAAGGGGAACAACCTGGGGTCCAGAACAGGGAGGGCCCCACAGAAGGGTCATAGAATCATAGAATATCAGGGTTGGAAGGGACCTCAGGAGGTCATCTAGTCCAACCCCCTGCTCAAACAGGACCAATCCCCAATTAAATCAGCCCAGGTCAACCCAGGGGCTGGGGGTAGGTCCCGATACAAGCTAACAGGTTCAGGACATTTGGTTTGCATGTGGCCATCCAAGGCACAGGTAAGACTGTCTGTTCATGGAATCTGGTTATGGGCAATTCAGACAATCCAAGAAGTTTTTGGAAAGTGTAGGGGACAATTTCCTGGTGCAAGTGCTGGAGGAACCAACTAGTGGCAGAGCTCTTCTTGACCTGCTGCTCACAAACCGGGAAGAATTAGTAGGGGAAGAAAAAGTGGATGGGAACCTGGGAGGCAGACACCATGAGATGGTCGAGTTCAGGATCCTGACACAAGGAAGAAAGGAGAGCAGCAGAATATGGATCCTGGACTTCAGAAAAGCAGACTTTGGCTCCCCCAGGGAACTGATGGGCAGGATGCCCTGGGAAAATAACATGAGGGGGAAAGGAGTCCAGGAGAGCTGACTGTATTTTAAAGAATCCTTATTGAGGTTACAGGAACAAACCATCCCGATGTGTAGAAAGAATAGTAAATATGGCAGGCAACCAGCTTGGCTTAACAGTGAAATCCTTGCTGATCTTAAACACAAAAAAGAAGCTGACAAGAAGTGGAAGATTGGACAAATGACCAGGGAGGAGTATACAAATATTGCTCAGGCATGCAGGAGTGAAATCAGGAAGACCAAATCACACTTGGAGTTGCAGCTAGCAAGAGATGTTAAGAGTAACAAGAAGGGTTTCTTCAGGTATGTTAGCAACAAGAAGAAAGTCAAGGAAAGTGTGGGCCCCTTACTAAATGAGGGAGGCAACCTAGTGACAGAGGATGTGGAAAAAGCTAATGTACTCAATGCTTTTTTTGCCTCTGTCTTCACGAACAAATTCAGCTCCCAGACTACTGCATTGGGCAGCACAGCATGGGGAGGAGAGGACCAGCCCTCTGTGGAGAAAGAAGTGGTTTGGGACTATTTAGAAAAGCTGGATGAGCACAACTCCATGGGGCCGGATGTGCTGCATCCGAGAGTGCTAAAGGAGTTGGCGGATATGATTGCAGAGCCATTGGCCATTATCTTTGAAAACTCATGGCAATCGGGGGAGGTTCCGGACGACTTCGACTCCCTCAGGGAACGGATGGGTAGGATCCCCGGGGGACTAACCTGAAGGGGAAAGGAGTCCAGGAGAGCTGGCTGTATTTCAATGAATCCCTGTTGAGGTTACAGGGACAAACCATCCCGATGTGTCGAAAGAATAGTAAATATGGCAGGCGACCAGCTTGGCTTAACGGTGAAATCCTAGCGGATCTTAAACATAAAAAAGAAGCTTACAAGAACTGGAAGGTTGGACATATGACCACGCAAGAGTATAAAAATATTGCTCGGGCATGTAGGAATGAAATCAGGAGGGCCAAATCGCACCTGGAGCTGCAGCTAGCGAGAGATGTCAAGAGTAACAAGAAGGGTTTCTTCAGGTATGTTGGCAACAAGAAGAAAGCCAAGGAAAGTGTGTGCCCCTTACTGAATGAGGGAGGCAACCTAGTGACAGAGGATGTGGAAAAAGCTAATGTACTCAATGCTTTTTTTGCCTCTGTCTTCACTAACAAGGTCAGCTTCCAGACTGCTGCGCTGGGCATCACAACCTGGGGAATAGATGGCCAGCCCTCTGTGGAGAAAGAGATGGTTAGGGACTATTTAGAAAAGCTGGACGTGCACAAGTCCATGGGGCCGGACGAGTTGCATCCGAGAGTGCTAAAGGAATTGGCAGCTGTGATTGCAGAGCCAGTGGCCATTATCTTTGAAAACTCGTGGCGAACGGGGGAAGTCCCGGATGACTGGAAAAAGGCTAATGTAGTGCCAATCTTTAAAAACGGGAAGGAGGAGGATCCTGGGAACTACAGGCCAGTCAGCCTCACCTCAGTCCCCGGAAAAATCATGGAGCAGGTCCTCAAAGAATCAATCCTGAAGCACTTACATGAGAGGAAAGTGATCAGGAACAGTCAGCATGGATTCACCAAGGGAAGGTCATGCCTGACTAATCTAATCGCCTTCTATGATGAGATTACTGGTTCTGTGGATGAAGGGAAAGCAGTGGATGTATTGTTTCTTGACTTTAGCAAAGCTTTTGACACGGTCTCCCACAGTATTCTTGTCAGCAAGTTAAAGAAGTATGGGCTGGATGAATGCACTATAAGGTGGGTAGAAAGTTGTCTAGATTGTCGGGCTCAACGGGTAGTGATCAATGGCTCCATGTCTAGTTGGCAGCCGGTATCAAGCATAGTGCCCCAAGGTTTCGGTCCTGGGGCCGGTTTTGTTCAATATCTTCATTAATGATCTGGAGGATGGCGTGGACTGCACCCTCAGCAAGTTTGCAGATGACACTAAACTGGGAGGAGTGGTAGATAAGCTGGAGGGTAGGGATAGGATACAGAGGGACCTAGACAAATTAGAGGATTGGGCCAAAAGAAATCTGATGAGGTTCAACGAGGACAAATGCAGAGTCCTGCACTTAGGATGTAAGAATCCCATGCACCACTACAGACTAGGGACCGAATGGCTAGACAGCAGTTCTGCAGAAAAGGACCTAGGGGTTACAATGGAGGAGAAGCTGGATATGAGTCAACAGTGTGTCCTTGTTGCCAAGAAGGCTAACGGCATTTTGGGCTGTATAAGTAGGGGCGTTGCCAGCAGATCGAGGGACGTGATCATTCCCCTCTATTCGACATTGGTGAGGCCTCATCTGGAGTACTGTGTCCAGGTTTGGGCCCCACTCTACAAGAAGGATGTGGAAACATTGGACAGAGTCCAGCGGAGGGCAACAAAAATGATTAGGGGACTGGAACACGTGACTTATGAGAAGAGGCTGCAGGAACTGGGATTGTTTAGTCTGCAGAAGAGAAGAATGAGGGGGGATTTGATAGCTGCTTTCAACTACCTGAAAGGGGGTTCTAAAGAGGATGGATCTAGATTGTTCTCAGTGGTACCAGATGACCGAACTAGGAGTAATGGTCTCAAGTTGCAGTGTGGGAGGATTAGGTTGGATGTTAGGAAGAACTTTTTCACTAGGAGGGTGGTGAAGCACTGGAATGCGTTACCTAGGGACGTGGTAGAATCTCCTTCCTTGGAGGTTTTTAAGGTCAGGCTTGACAAAGTCCTGGCTGGGATGGTTTAGTTGGGGATTGGTCCTGCTTTGAGCAGGGGGTTGGACTAGATGACCTCCTGAGGTCTCTTCCAACCCTGATATTCTATGATTCTAAGTCTGGATTGCACAGGCCCTAGCATGATTGCTGGGGCCAGCTAAAGCTGTACCTGTTAAAGGAAATGGGATAGAAGTAATGGGACTAGTAGACTTGGTGTGTTGCCACACCCTTGTGAGGAAATCTTTGGTACTGACTCCAGGGCCTTTCCAGGGCACATGGTGTGTGCCGAGGTTTGTAAAGCCATATTCCAACACATAAATTCAGCTGACTTTCGGGGAAAATACAAGGTCCCTAATGGTCAGCTTGGTTGCATCTCTCACCTACTCAGTCACTTTAGCCTGAGACTGGAAATATTTTGGGGACCTCCTAGATAAATTTTCAAGACCTCTACAAAATATGGGGGCACTAATACCAGCTTCCCCAGAGCTGAAGGCTCAGTATTCAATAGACCGTGCTGGCATAGGAGAGGTAGCTGGGCCATATAGAGGGAGTTCCAGGAAAGTAGAGGCTTCATTAGAAGTACCCTAGTCTCACACAAAGACATGGGTTGCCCCCTTAGAAAACCTGATCTGTATATCAGATTCGAGTAACTTTGTTGAAGAGCAAAAGAGAGATAAGACTTTAAGCCGGGACTATGACAAGCAGCCACTGTTAATAGGGAGATATTGGACCCCCAGCATGCTGAGATATTTCCCCATTTGAATCCAGGGCAAATGGTCATTCCTCCTGGAGAAGAACCGCAAAACAGGGAAGGTCCAAATCCAACTCCTGGTTCCCCAACCCTACCACAGGTAAATCTGGTGTTTGGCCCTTGCTGGACCATTTGCTATGCTCTTGGGCAGGGAAGAGAACCTAGTCTGGATTCTGGTCTGATTTTTCTGGTTTGGGGTATATAAGGAGATCCCAGACTTCTGAGCCTCATGCCCTGAATGCCAATGAGATGCATCCCAAGGACTGGTGAAGGCTCCACTGGTCTCTCTCCTTTTGGTCAATACCCCATTTGAGAGGATTGGAAACAGACCTTTTAGACCACTTGAGAAAAGTGCAGCCGTGTATATCCTTGTAACTGTGGATTATGCCACAAAATATCATAAATGCAAATGTAATAGCAATGAAATTAATAAAGATCTTTCCCCCCAGTAGGGGTGATTCTGGGAGATTCTGATAGACAAGATACTAAAGGAGTTGTACAGACTACTGAAGATCAAGTCTCTCCAAACTTCCACTTCCCATGCCCAAACAGATAGGTTGGTAGAGTGCTTCAATGAGACACTAAAAAAATATGTTAAAGAAGTTTGTTGCTACAGACTGTCTTCACTATGGTCCTTTGCCCTCTCTCCCCATCACACCTTTGCAGTGCAGGAGGTGCTGCAGTAATCCACAAACTTCTTCCAGCCTAAACTGTTGTATGGGAAACAACCTTAGGGGATTCTGGACTTAGTACAGATTGTGCTATAAATCCTCACCCTTCACCAGAGGCTAGTCGCCTTAGGTATCTTACAAGGGAGAATCTCCTGAATACCTGGAGTGCTCAAGAGACTACCTACAACAAAGGGACACACCTCTGAGTGTTCAGACCCAGGGATCAAGTGTTCTTGTTACTCTCTAGTTTGGAGACAAATTTTTTGGCCCACTAGCAGGGTCTTATGAAATTATTCAGCAGGTAGGACTATTAAATTATGACATTAGACAGCCTGACAACAGAAAAACAACAAATTTACCATATCAATCACTTAAAGAGGGGATTTGATAGCTGCTTTCAACAACCTGAGAGGTGGTTCCAGAGAGGATGGTTCTAGACTATTCTCAGTGGTAGAAGAGGACAGGACAAGGAGTAATGGTCTCAAGTTGCAGTGGGGGAGGTTTAGGTTGGATATTAGGAAAAACTTCTTCACTAGGAGGGTGGTGAAACACTGGAATGCATTACCTAGGGAGGTGGTAGAATCTCCTTCCTTAGAAGTTTTTAAGGTCAGGCTTGACAAAGCCCTGGCTGGAATGATTTAATTGGGGATTGGTCCTGCTTTGAGCAGGGGGTTGGACTAGATGACCTCCTGAGGTCCCTTCCAACCCTGATATTCTATGATTCTATGAAAGCCATAGAAAGTCCAGGAGGGCCTATTTATAGCTTGCTACCCTCCAAAACCAGAATTAGGGCCAAGGAAAACCGTTATCTCATCCCCGGGATGGTCTGTATTGGACAAAAATCTCATGCCAGAACAGAAAGTCCAGGCCCAACAACTGGTAGCTTCATTCTTGACAACATTTTCTGCCTGGTTGGGGCAAACCCACGTCACCTCCCACCACATCCAAACTGAGTCTGGACAATGCGTCCAGGAGACTCCACAGCCTCTTCAATCCATGTTGAACCTTGGAATGACTGAGGAGTCCTATAGGGAATGAAGGAGTCCAATCATATTGATCCCTAAGCTGGATGGGAACACCCAATTTTACATAGACTTTAGAAAAGTCCATGCCATCTCAAAGTTTGATGCATTTGCATGTTGATGAGCTACTGCATCGGTTGGGCAAGGCTGAATACATTAACACCCTCTTGCAAAGGGATACTGGCAAATCCCACTCACTTTGGAGTCCCTAGAAAAAACAATCTTTGCCACTTCCTAGGACCTGTTTAGTTCCATTTGGCCTATATGGGGCTCCAGCAACATTCTAATGGCTAACAAATCAAGTCCTCTGTCCCCACAGCAGTTACACTGTGCTTACTTCAGTGATGTTTTGATCTATACCTGGAACTGGGAAAACTACATGAAGCAGGTAGTTCCTGTACTCCAGTCCCTCAAAAAGGCTGGACTAGTGGCAAACCCCAGACAATGCCACAGAGGCAAAGATGAATTACTTACCTAGGGTATACCTTGCTATGTATGACCTCTTGTAGATAAGGTCCAAGCCTTGAAGGATCTGCCCACGATGACTTCAGAAACACCCGTTTTGGGAACTGGTGGGATACTGCCTCAGGTTTGAATTGGCGTTCTCATCTACTGTGACACTTCTCACTTATCTGCTCAAGGACAGCAGCCTCAGAAAGATGTGTTGGATGGAAGCATGTAAGAAGGCCTTTCAAACATTAAAGTCTCACCTCTGTTGGGAGCCCACTTTATACAGCCTGAACTTCATCAAAGAATCCCTCCTACAAACTGATGCTTCTGAAGTTGGGTTGAGGGTTGTCTTCTCCTGGGTGATCTTTGTCGAGGAACAACCCATTCTCTTTCTGAGCTGCAAATTGTTCCCAAGAGAATTGTCCCTGTTATAAAAAAAAAAAAAAAAAAAAAGAGGGCATAGTAGTGAAATAGGCCATGGAAGCACTCTGATATTACCTTCTAGGCAATGAATTCACTCTGATCACAAATCATGCTACTGTATGATGGCTCCATGTTATGAAAGATACCAACCGCTGACTGATGAGGTGGTACCTGTATCTCCATCCCTTCTTGTCCCATGTCCAGCAGAGGGCGGGAGTGCTCACCTAAATGCATACTTTTTCTCTTGTGGTGGAGGATGATTGGTGGGGGAGAGTGGTGCCCCAAGCAGCATCCTGAGGAGGAGGGTGATGTGATGGGATAGTTAGGCCTCATACAGGCAATAAGGTGATTAATGAGGCAAATAGACCCCATACTGATAATGAAAAGATTAAGAAGAAGAACCTATGTACTCAGCTGGTCCCTGCCCTACTACACATACAGCAAATGTCAAGTGCGGTGAGAGGAGTTAGAAAGAGGAGATCTAGCCCAGGTCAGGACTAACCAGGAACGAGAACAGAGTTCTGCTTCTCTTGATGGGAGAGAAGCATGGTTGCAGCCCAGAGATACAGCTAGCTTGTTGACTGGGTAAGCACATGCTACAAGGGACAGTGAGACATTGGTACTGGAAGAAGTATGGAGTGTCTGGAGACAAACCCTGAACAGAAGTGTGGTTTCCACTGAAGGTTCGTTGGACGATCCTGGTTTTAGAATCATGGAAAATTAGGGTTGTACGAGACCTCAGGAGGTCATCTAGTCCAACCCCCTGCTCAAAGCAGGACCAATCCCCATCTAAATCATCCCAGCCAGGGCTTTGTCAAGCCTGACCTTAAAAACCTCTAAGGATGGAGATTCCACCACCTCCCTAGGTAACGCATTCCAGTGCTTCACCACCCTCCTACTGAAATAGTGTTTCCTAATATCCAACCTAGACCTCCTCCACTGCAACTTGAGACCATTGATCCTTGTTCTGTCACCTGCCACCACTGAGAACAGCCTAACTCCATCCTCTTTGGAACCCCTCCTTCAGGTAGTTGAAGGCTGCTAACAAATCCCCCCTCACTTTTCTCTTCTGCAGACTAAACAAGCCCAATTCCCCCATCCCCCATCTTCCTCTTAAGTCATGTGCCCCAGTCCCATGATCATTTTCATTGCCCTCCACAAACTCTCTCCAATTTGTTCACATCCTTTAGTTGTGGGTTTTTTGGTTCCTGATTTTGTTTGGACCTTAACACATCAGAAGGGGTAGGACTGAAATGTGCCTTCATAAGAGGGCAAAGCACCACTACCTTGGACCTTATAGAGAGAGCTACATACTGGCAGAGACCCGCAGCTGGGGTGAGTCATGCCCTGACAGGCCATAAGGGGTCATTGCAAGGTGGGTCACACCTCCATTCCACCACAATTTAAATAAAATGAGAGTAGCACCTCTCAAATAGCCAAGTACCTCAAAACAAAATGGTGCAACACGGAGGGCACTTTGACACCTGCTGTACCATTTGGTCTCCATGACAGCCACTACTTTATTATAATATCGTTTTCAAAAATACCCTCCGTAGCAGTACTTCTAGACATGGCAAAGCAGTTATGAAAACAAAGTAGCTAATTGACTAGTACAATTAGGTGATACCCAGAAACATTGTCTTTGAGAGTAAAGACCTTTGAGGATGACCTTAAAGAGCAGTTGGGAGTGACTACAGATAATTTCCAGGCAGCTCATCTTCTGTAAAAATATAGTATAGGGCAAATGTAATGTCAGATTGTTTGTTAAAATGTCTGTTTGGTAATCTGTGATGTGTTTGGTATATATGGAGCTATTCAGCACTGATGATGGATTCCCCCTGGACTGAATCCAATGGAATTACTAGGGTAAATAATTCTTGAACATTAAATTATCATGAGCTATACAGATTTGTAAAGTATATGTTAAAATGTCAGGTAATACCGTCCCCTTGCTTAGGTATTCTTTTCCCATAAATACTTTCTATTGTAAGTAGCCATAGTCTACTTGAATGTTAAAAACAAACAGAACAAAACACCTGTGGGTAAAATCCTGGCCCCTGCAGAAGTTAATGGCAAAACTCACATTGAATTCAGTGGGACTGGAGTTTCACCCTGTGATTTTTTCTTGTCAAAATGCTTACTTATGGCTAAATCCTGCAAACCCTTACCCATCGGAACGGCCTCATTGATGTGACTTCTTGCCTGAGTTGTAGGATCAGGCTCTGGGTCTGTTCTGACATGTTGAGTTAGAAATTGGAGACAAAATGCTGGAAGAGTTGGGACTTGAAGGACTAGGAGCCTTCTTTACAACAGATACCTGCTTCTTATTAGTCTGTCAGGCACAGACTAGCCTGACTGAAAAACTGTAAGTTGATTGTTTCTCTGCATTTTCCATCCGAGGTCCAAGATGAGGAAATTATAAACAATGTACTTGAAAACAAAGGAGAACAACCGCTATATAAAATACAGCTAAAATCTTGAACCAGCTCATTGACCCAAAAAGCTAACCATCCTAGTCCCAATTTGGGAGGTTTAAGGATCACAGGAAATACACATATTTGTGAGGATGTTTGTATGAATAAAATTGCAGTAAGAGAGTCAGGGGAACTTGTCTCCTAGTTAATTGTTTTGGAAATATCTGCCAAATTAATGCAATTACTGTAACCTAGATGCAAAAACAAAACAAAACAAAAACCTCTTCCTTAACTTACATTTCATTTCTCTTAGATACCATACTTATTTTTCCTCTTTATCCATGGTTGTTTTCCCTTCTTTCACCTCACTTCTCTTTCCCTGCATTATATACTGTCCTTTCTTCTCTCTCCCCCACCTCCTATTCTCTCTCTCTCTCTCTTTTCTTTCCATCCCTTTAACTTCTTCCTCTTTCCAAACCCCTGTTAATTTGTGTTTTCTCCCACTTGGACCTGCTATTCAGAGGTGCTGAGCACCAACAACACCCTTTGATTTCTATTGAAGTTTTGGGTGTTAAGCATATTAAATATCTGACCCCTAATAAATGTCTAAACTACCCCATAAACTTGTCTTCTTCTCAAAGCCAGATTAATTTATCCCTTGCTCAGCATCATATTTAATGCACTTATGTCACCCATCATCCCACTCAACCACAAACAACTTTCTTCATCTTGCCCCCTTCCCGGAATTTCTCATCCACAACCATTCAGTCACCCATTCTTAGTAAATCACTCACAATTGACCCAGAAGAAATAGAAGAGCCAAGGCTTGAAGAGGAGCCTTTAGCTGTTGGTTGGTGGGTGGATGGAATAAAAGAAAGCTCCCAACAGCTTGAAAGAGAGCTATACCACTGGCCAGGATTGGAGACAGGAAACTCACTCTGCTGATCCATAGAGGAGGCTCCTTCTGTTGACTAATAGGGGAAAAAAGGAAGTGACCTGAATACCTGGTCAGAATGGCATCCTCAAATCACAGGAGAGAAGATTGTGTCAGCCACACCCTGACCTGCTCCAACTATGGAGGCCAGCTGGGTCTCCAGCCCCATCCTTAACGATGTCATTGTGCTGCTGTGGATCGAGGGAACTCTTAGCCCATTTGTTCCTCCATTTACCATCTCCAACAAGCCATGCAATGCCAAGGCCTGAATAGCAATATCTGTGCAGTTTTATTATGCATATGTAGTATTCAGCTTTGTCTGGTTAAGGCCTCGATCATGCAAGTGGATCTACGTAGGCAGAACCTTATGCGTACACAAAATTGCATTGACTTCATTGGGACGGTGTGTGGTCATATGGATCTGCCCACACAAATCCCATTGCAGGATTGGGACCTAAATCTGTAACTTAATCTATTGCTGTATAGGACATAGAAGGTATATAATAAAACACGGAGTGCAGTATTAGCTAGTTAATGTTGCTTTTGAAGCCTTTTTCATTTTTCATCTTTAATGTGATTCTAACTGTGCATTCTGCAGACTGCACTAGAATTGTTTTTTGTATTTGGTTCTAAATCAGTTGTAGGAAAAAAGTTGATAATAGTTAAACTCAAGAGACCCAACATCAAAGGGAGTTTTCAATGTCTAGATAAAATAAAACCAGGTGTGACAAAAGATATCATATTACCATAGTAAGTGTTATTAAAACCATTTGAATCCTATGATCTGTTTATTTTCAAAGCTGACATTTGTAAACACATATAGGTAGAATTCTTGTAAATTTAAAACGGAGTGTTAGGACTTGCTCTTAAATCTGAAGTGCCATCATATTGCATTTTGCTGCATTTGTTATTCTGAGCTGGAGCCATCACATTTTAAGAACTGAATGTTATCCATCTTGGTTAAAATATGAAATAGTAATTAATAATTAATTAATAACTAATAAAATATGCTAAAGTTTATATTTGTAGAAAGTCAGCACAGACGTGCATGATAGCATAATTTGGTATTTATGCCTAACAGTTACTCTCTAATGAAATTCAATAATTATCAGAAGGATTATTCAGTATTTATCCCCTTTCCTAATTTTAACAATTTCTTTTAAGTAGAACAACTGTATTTTCATCTTATTCCTTTGATGAACCTGGTGACAGTTTGAACTTGCAGCAGTCATAGACACAGTTGCTACTATTTCTGAGGAATCTATGAGCAACTACATTATCATTTTTTATCTATGAAATTTCTTTCTGAAATGAACACCGTACATATTTCTGAAATGAATGCCAAATGTATTTTCTAAAAATGAGTGCCTTTGAAAGCTGAGGCAGCCAGTTTATACTGTGCATAATAATGATATTAATTTTTATGGTGTGTATAAGTTACATTTTGATTAGTTTTTTGCATGATTAAAAATTTGCAAAGCCTTTATGGCCCCCAGGAGCCTACCTGTAATAAACAGCTCTCACCTTCCAAACCATAAAACAGGTCTGCAGTACTTGAACATTAGAGCTAATTGCCTTGCTACATCAAAGGGGGTACCAGAGGACTGAGAAAAATCACAGAAGGGAGGTGGGGTGGAGGGGGGGCAGTTTCACCTCTAAAGGTTATGTGTTTGTGGCTTGGTGGAGCCATGTAAAGTTATGGCCTCAGAACTGCTGTTTGCGATTAAGTTGATGGGGAAAGTCTATCCCACAATCTCTCTCTGCTGCTGACACAGAGTCTTTGTTCACATTCAGATTTCTCAAACTGTTGCCAGGGTCAGGCTGAGGTCAGACACCACGATGATGTATAGGAGAACATGTCTGGGAATTTCTCTCACACTTAAAACACATACCAGAAAAACAGGAGAGCACCCTGCAAAAATTGTCTGATGAGACCCAGATGATACTGTAGCTTTTCTTTTAGTACCTTCATAATTTTCTCGCTCTTTTCCTGACACACACACAATGGTTTATTAATGTGTGCCACGATAGCCCGTACAATTTTATGTCCCCTCAAGATAAGGACACTCAGTAGCACTTTGACACTTCATTTTCCAGCCCAGGGGGAATGGGCCAGTAAATCTACTAAAAGAACCAGTGCATTCATTCCCAAGGATGAGTCGAAAAGGAATTGCAATAGGCTGTTTTAGGCCATGGGGCCTGACACTGGATATGAGCCTCATGTGTGTGCACTTGGCATTAACACAGCCCAATCCAGTCATGATCACAGACTCACAGCATCCAAAACTGTGCTCCCCTGCCACCCTTACAAATACAGCCTCACTTCCAACTGTGACTAAGATGCCTACCATGTTTGATTAGCAATCATCACTGAGAGAGGAGGTGGGGGGAGGGAAGAGGCTAAAGCAGCAAGAAGTGTGTTTCCATTTTGATGGTAATTTTTATATATACATTTATTTTAAAAAGATGTGACTGCCTTTCTTTCAGCATTGTTTTAAAAAATGGACATTGATGTTGAGCCCTCTGAGGCAGAAACACTGGCAAGTTCGTGCCAAACACATTGCTTTGATTTTTTTTTCTTTAATTCAAAGTTGCAGCTGAATTCTTTCCTTTCTAGTTTACAAAAGGTTTTGTGTAGAGTTTTGAATCTGATAAGCACGCTACTGTCTTTCTCAGGGTTGTTTGCCTAGATGTACAGTTTCAGTGCTTGGCTGGCAAGTAAGCCACTAAGTAGCAATTTTTTTTGTGCTCAGCTGCTACATATGACAGAGGATATTTCATTCTCTTGTCAGAATGTTATTAATAAAACATGGGGTGCGGAGAGGGCCACTATTTCCCCTTTCAATCACTCTAGCATTTACAATGAAAATTTTATGCAGTGTGTAATTTTCAGTTAATGCTTGACACTTAAAATGTCGGTAGCTGCATTTTGTGTGGTTCCTGAAGGGTTAATTGTATCATGTTCCCTGCATAAAAGCTCTGCTTATCAAAAGTGAATAGAAGAGTGTATGCAAATGTGTGTCTGTGACCTTTTGCCTTTCCAGGGTTAATTTATATGGTCATTAAAGATTTTATGAAATTGAGCAGCCTGGTGCTTCAAATCCTATTTTACCTTCACCTCCTAATTTATATAATTCCTACCTAAACTGGGAAATATTATTATTATTTTTTGGTGCTGCAATGAAAGCAGCATGCCGTGCTGTAGGGAGTTGCAAGTCTGGTTATCTGGCATTGCTCAGATTGCTAAAAATTCATTAAAATGTGACATCAGCACAGTGAGAGACAAATGATCACAGAATGAAAAGGAACAGTGGGCCTTTCACGGATTAGTGCTACACAGCCCCAGCATAGAAGCTAATTGCATAAACAGATTAATCCACCAGTAGCAGCATAGCCAAGATTTGCAGAATAATTAAATAGGGTTGAGTTACTGTGAAGATTTCCATGTAATCTAGCTTGTGTGAACACGTAAGTGAGGTGTGGGTAATACTGATTCCTTAAGAGCAATATACTATGTTGTATCATTTACCCTGTATAGCTCCCCCTGGAGACAAAATCTGAGAGTTCTCCAACAAAGCCAAGGTTTATACCTAATATAGTACTTACATACTGCAATTAGCCAGATACTGCTACACTAATAGGATTTATTTTTGAGTTTCTTTCTCCTTTTTTGGCTTTAAAATTCATTTTATATGTGAGGGTTTTTTTTTGTTCAATACTGTGTGTGTGTGTATTTTTATACAAAGCACTTGTAGCCAATGAGAACCAAATGAGAAGCTTTAGATCTGTCATACTGGTGAACACTGTATGATCTGATAAAGTCATGTTTGTAATTTCTGGATAGAACCTGAAATGTTGCAAATTTTTCATAATTCATATCAGATCACTTGGAAGTGCCATTCTTTTTCTCCCCCTTCATTCTCCCCTCCCCTTTCCTTTGATTCTGTTCTTACTAAAGGCTGTGTTTTTAATTGATGTTAACTGGTCACTAAGTTAGCTCTTCTCTGTGCTTATCCACAGAAGAACAAGGTGAAGATACAGAAGGGTCTGCTAAAAGTACATCAGTGGCTGTTGCTGATGATAAAGACACAAGTGAGAGAGACACTAGTGAAGGCAAAAAAGCTAGTAAAGACTCTGGTAAGATGCTAGAATGTTGTCCTCCCTTTCCTTCCCCTCCCCCCTTTTATCCTATTAAATGCTCTTTCATTTTAAACTGTCTGGACATTCCCACTACTATTCATTGCATGTGCATTTTGCATGTGATTTCTATCAGTAGCCTCCCATTGACCTATTTTTAATCATAACCATCTGACAGGATAGATGCGGATAAGTTGAAGAATATTACAGGACGACCAGTGAGATTATTTTTTAATCAAATCAGTTTGTGTGCTTGTAATTTTTTAAGCGCCTTTCATTAATCTTAGCTGTACTTGTGATTCCTCTGATGGCATATTAATTTTTCATAAGCATAGGATTAGATACCACTTGAATTCTTTTTTCTCTGCAATCAAATTTGGTCCCTCTTGTAACCCTAAGAATGTGAGGAGTGGGGTTATTATTATTGTTGTTGAAGTTGGGTTTTTGTTTTCATTCTTGCCATCTGACCACTTACAGTCAAGAATCTGCCCTCTTCTTGGGCATTTATTTGAGGCATTTAGAAAAAAAACCCCCAAAATCCAGCAAAAAAGATTACAGATGATTCAGCCTAAGAAAGAGGAAATATCATTGAAAATGGATTATGAGTTAGGTAATTTTGATCTCCTGGAATAGACAAATCCAAGTAATGAAAGCTACTGTCTTTGAAAACAAAACCCCTATGTCATGACATTTACTTGTGCACAAACAAACCCAGGGCCAGCATCTGGTGTAGAAACCCAAGGCTTTTTCTGTATTTGATTTGGCAAATATGTGACTTCATCCATGTTTTTTATGTATGAGATGGAAATCTATGGTCGCAATGAATATTACATTGGCAACTTTTGCTGCACGCTATACCTAGTTACATTATGTTGGATTCATTGAAGCAGAAGAAATGCTGAAACAGGTTGAAGCCTATTAGTTTCAGGTAGTCATATATCTTTTCCCTGTATCCCAATGACAGCAGCATATAAAGGAACTTGTATTCTCCATAACGACATTTAGTTGTACAGAAAATATCATCTTACGTGCACATTTACTTAAACCCGAATTAGCCCATATTTGTAATTCACTCTACATATTAAAAATTTTGGATTTATTCAAAATATTTATTGATGGCCCTTTCTATATCAAATTAATTCAGAAGACTGCTTTAGGGATTAAAGCTTAGTTTAAGTTTGCTTGTTGACATGTTGAGGTCAATATCTGTTACAGTTTAGACCTCAGCTGCACTTCAGTTGTTTTATTTTTGAGATCAAGAGATTGCAAAAAGGCTGCTGATGACAAAGATGATGTTGAAGAAGAAACTATGTTGTGGTTTAAAATATATATCCCCCTTGGCTGGCTCTTTGACTTGGAAAGAGCTGTCTGCAGCACAGTAAAGCCATGCTCCTAAGCTGACTTGGGTCTTTTCCGCGTTGTCTAATCAGTGGGTCATCCTAAAAATGCTTCAAGGGAAAGGAGACAGCCACATTTCCTATCATTTGCTCTACCTAGGGGGCACCGGAATCCACTTCAGAGGACTTTTCTGCCCACTCTTTGTAAAGCAAACTCATTCATACTTGTGGAGGCAGGAGGAAGGTATTAAAGGTCCAGCGGCGAAAATGGACTCTGGAAGAAATAGTGTGGGGGAATTCTCAAGATTCCACTAGGATTAGTCTGTCATAAGAGCCAACTTTAATTGGGCAAACCTATGCCCAGATGCCTGCTGGGTGCAGTACAACAAAAATGGCATAATTGTGGTGCACCCCAGTGTCAGTAATTACAAAGGTATCTCTGCAGTATGAGCCGTATAAAAACAAATGTCCTCATGCTTTTCAGCGTCCACAGAAAACAATTTATACTGTAAACTCTTAAACTGACCTTTTAAAAACTTTTGTTTAATTTTCTAAATTAATTCTGCTTATGTAGCACTCATGCCAGGGTCTTAATTCTCAACTCAGCTGACAAGTATTTCTAATGACTGAATAACTGCTTATATATAATTGAATGTTAATTTGGGCTTTCTCATGAATTGAGTGTTGCAAGTCTTGCCAAGAGAAATCTCAGGAAAACCAATAAATTAATCACAATCTTAACAAGTTAGACAGGAAAGCGGTGTGACCCCTCTTTAGTATGGAATCTATTAGAGGAGAAAGGATTAACATGTTATTTAGTAACAGTGTGTTTGTGTAAGATGTTGTGCTGTATTGCTTACCTTATCTCAAGGACTGGAGCTTTCAGAATGAGACTTGGCAATATGAAAGTTATATTTGTTGAATATTCATTCAGAACAGAAAAGCCTACTAATGCCTTCTTTATATTGTCATTTAAATCTAGTGCCACTTTAGATTAATTATCATCCAAATTACAGCTCTATGCAATGCAAGAATTAATATGGAATTTATCCAGATTAATACATTTGCATTGAAAATATAATATGTCTCTGCCATGGCTAAGGGGAACACTTTTTAATAAGGTAGTAAACATGAGGAAGGATGGAAATTAACCTTCATTATTGCAGTGAAAATTACCCTTTCATTCTACTCTAATTAGAATGCTGTACCAGTAATTTTAATTTTAGAATTATTTTGAAGTTGAGTAACATCATCTGATATATCAAAAGTCTTAAGTTATGCGATCTTTATGAAATACATTGATTCATAAATAACAAACCAGTATTTTTGTTCAAAGGTTTTTCAGAATTTTATTTCTTTAGGACACATGTTTTATTAGGCTTTCCCCACTTGTTATTAACATAAACCTTTTTATGACCCTTGTTTTTATTTTAGGGTTTTAGAATTATTAAGTAGGTGATTGCATTTGAATTGCAGTGAATTATGTCATTTTTGTACTAGCAATCTTACATGAATTAAATAATTCCGTAACTGACAGGTAATCATTGACTAGTCTATTTCATAGTGCTTATTTATAATTAAGCTTAGTTTTTGAGCTAAATGCATTGAAATTACATTATTCAACTAAACTAATGCTGTGCATTTTACATTATAAAATGAATTATGGCTGTGTTTCACAGTTAACCAGAAAACAACAAATAGCATGTCTCTAGAACAAAAACTGTATATTTAAAACACAAAGAATGACAGGATTTAGTCCTTTTCTAAAATTGCATATTAAGAATACAATGCCAGTGGAATATCCAGCTATACAAATGACCAAAAATTGCATACATCAGGACCCTTTAATACTGTTCAATTGCTATTTTTTTCAGTGCCAATTCTATAAGCCCATGTCTTTGCTCTGTCACTCCACAGGGAACTTGTCAAAATAGTGAATTCACCAGTGAAAGTATATAGTATATACAGCTGAATCAGGTGTTAGGGCACTTCACGGGTATCAGTTGAACTAAAAGGAGCTGAATCTCTAGCGCTTTGCCCCTTGCATACTCATTTATACTTGTGAAAAGTGGGTGAATAGTGTGAAACACTACTAATTTAACCTGGTAGTGTTTGCCACTCACTCTGCACAGGTGCAAATGACTACACAAGGAGCAAAGCAGTGGAGAATCAGGCCCTAGGTTTCTAATGCTTACCATAAAAATTTGAGACTGTTATTTTACTTGATGCCAGATGTAACTTTGGTCATTTAAAAAGCAGCAACGTTTATGGTTGAATGAATCCAGACCCCCTCCCCCCCCAATTGCCTTGGTTAGCTTTAACATTTTATATAATTAGCATAGTAAACATAGTAAAGGGACTGTTCTTTGTTATGTATTTATTACCCCAAAATGCAGTGTTTTATAAGGATTGGTTTACATTAAACACAAAAGAAAATTTACAAAACCAATACTTGTAACTATAGAAACAAGAAATATGAGTTTTATGATTGTTATTGGTCCCTTGAAATTGTTATCATATCCAGTGGTAGAAAATGTTGCTTAATGTAAACACACTATGCATTCTCTCTCTCTCTCTCTATTGCTCACAGCTAAATTCCACCAACAGTTCATACCAATATTAATCCATTTGCACCAATATAACTGGAAGCAGAGTTTGCCCACAAAATTCCTGTAACAAAGTGCTACATGAATATAGCATGATATGGAAAAAAATACGCTTTTTATTTATTTATTTTGGGCCAGATCCTCAGCAGGTGTAAATCAGCCATGCCCTATAGTAATACCAATCTACACCAGCTGAGAATCTGTCCGTTATCTTTAAAATGGGACTTTTAAAGTGACATATGATGTAGATAAGAGACAGTAGTCAACTGTAAGACATTTTTGACAGTTGGAAATGAAGAGAGGTTAATAATTTGAACCCATCTTTCGAAGACTTGAAAAGTAACCTTTCTCTGTTAATAAAGTGTGTCACTTTTTTATTTCCCATAATTCTCATATTTAAGGTATTTAAATAACAATGCTGTACTCCCACATATAGTCTGATAGGCTAGGGAGTATCGGAAACTAAACTGAGTAATATAATGATAGCACATGATGTTGTCATGTACATTATGCCTTTAGGCAGCAAAGGCCCAATCCCGCAGCCCTTAATCAAACAAAATTCTTAAACCCAGCTCTTTAAAGTATATTAGGCCTTGCTGCGCTCAGCATTGCAATACCTAACTGATTTAGGAGGTGAAATCTCATTTTCAAAAGGGAGTTAGGCACTTAGGAACCTAAATGCCATTGACCATCAACAGGATTTTGGCTCCTCAATGCCTAAATCCCTTTTGAAAATGAAACTTGGCCTCCTAAATCAGCTAGGCATTTCAATGCTGAGTGCAACAATGCCTGCTTACCTTTAAAAAGCTGGGCCCTACACACTAGCCTAAGTAAGGCCTAGCGGATCAGTCCTGAACAGTGTGGAAATTTGATGGAGTTCCAGAAACTAAGCTTGTTGACAAATTAGTCATTAAAGGTAGAAAAATATGTCAGGCGTAAACTTAAATTTTAGCAGGAATGTGTCGGAATCACTAGTCTAAATTACATGAAACTAAGTAATTACATAAGGAAACAAATACAAATGTAATGTGTGGGGAAGTGACCATTAATGTATATGTAATAAAATATATTTGTGTGTTTAAAAAAAAATGCCCTGAGGAAAATACCTCTGTATGATTCAGCATTCAACTATTTATTATTGTTCTCAGGGTCTGTTCGTTTTTTTCTGTTTACCTTGAAAGCTGTCCTTTTATTTTACTTCTTTTTTAATGTTGCCTTGTTTATATCAAATACTGTATTGCCTATGTAATAAGAGAAAAAAGTTCTTGTTTTTTTCCAGAGAAAAATACAAGCATTTTCTTTGTTCATCTTTACCTTGTTTCCATAACATCCATGACCTTATTTTTAAATTAAAACTAGGTTATTGTGCAATGAGGTGCAATTTGTTCATTTATATGAACCTTATGTGGATTGAAAAAAAATCAAGATAAATCTTCATGCACAGCATACAATCAGATTACCCCTGGACTATATATTTACGTTGGGTCTGATAGCAATCAATGGTTGAGCTTCATTGCATTTCAAGATGTATTTGCACCCAGTTGTCCAGTGATAGTGTCCTCACCCTGGAAATAATTTAGTTGCAAATTGACTGGAAGATGGTGAAAATTGAAAGTTAAAATTAGAAATACTCATAATAAACAGCAGAAAAAGGGTCAGATGATGCCGCACTATGATGAGATTGGAATGGTTGGTAAATGAGGTTTTGTGTTTGTCATGAGATGTATGTGACATGCCTACCCAATGCTGTTGTAATATCCAGCCTAGCAAAAGAGATTATCTGGCAAATTGATGCTGGAAAGAATTTTCTGATGGACTGGGAAATTAGAATTGCACTCTTTTCTTTGATGTGTGCACGACTGGGCCACGTTATACAGCTAGTTCAGGCATAATATTAAATATAGTATTTAATACTTAGTAGTAGAACTATCTATAGAAAATAATTATATTCTTGGTTTGATTACAATACCACAGTATAGAACTTCATAATGTAAACCTTTAAAGCAACACAAAATTACTGATTTTTGCATATAATTAGTATTTAGTTAGCTCAAATCCTGTTTTCCACAATGCGTGCATGGAGTTGTAGGTTTTGGGAGGTTGTCTGGAATTGGGGGGGTTTTTTGTTTGTTTGGGTGGGTTTAGGTTTTTATGTTTGGTTTTTGGGGTTTTTTTGTATTTTTTAGAGGCTCACTATATTTAGCTTCAGAACTATAACCAAGCAGGGCTTATCAAAGCAGCACAATAATTTCACTGCCCAAACATTTTAGAAATGGTAGAAGGTAATTAAATGTTAGAAAATTATCTATTTTGGAAAACAAGGATTTCTGAGTGAAAGTTGATTTGGTTTACTGTAACAGAGAATTTCAGACTGAGATGCTGAAGAGAGCATGTTATTGATTAATCTTTCAAAGCAACCTAAGGTTATCTAAACAAGACAGAAGAGTCCATTTTAAAATTTATTTCTAGAGTCTGTATCAAGGATAAAGGTGTGTTTTCACCTTTGTATTTGCCAGGTTTCAAATTGTTTTATTTAAATACATTCTTTTATATATTTAGCATAACCATGTGGGAGATTATAAGGCATCATAATCACAGCTTTTTCTATAGCATAACACTTCTAAGTTTAAAACATGTTTTTTTTTTTAAATTATGTTTTTGGAACAGGAATAATCACACCAGAGAAGGAGCCAAAAGTGAACACTGCGGTAGGGACACAACAGCTACTTCAGGCAAAAGAAGAGGATGGTGCACCTAAAAAAACAAAACCTCTTGAGGACAATAAATTTGGACATGAACAGGTAAAAGAAAATGTAACAATTCCATTGCCTCATAGAACTCTCTCAGGTAGTTCAAAAGTAAAACAGAGATGAAATGCTATTGAAATAGCAATGCTATCGTGTCATTCAAAACACACTAATACCCTGCATCTTCATTTGCTGTTTTTCAGTTCTATCAATGTCCTTATTGTAACTACAGTAGTAGGGACCCAAATCGTATCCAGATGCATGTCCTGTCACAGCATTCAATGCAGCCCGTTATCTGCTGTCCCCTCTGCCAGGATGTCCTCAGCAACAAAATGCATCTCCAACTTCATTTGACCCATTTACACAGTGTGTCTCCTGACTGTGTGGAGAAACTGCTTATGACCGTAAGTATTCAAAATACTGGTACATATTCGACAGGAACATACTCAGACATGTAGACAATGAATTTGTTGTGACCTAGTATTCTGGTAGCCAGAGCTGGGGACTGAGAATCAGGACTTTTGGATTCTGTTCCTAGCTCTGTGGCCTGAAGAAAAGCTCTGTGTAAGCTCAAGAGTTTGTCTCTCTCGCCAAAAGAAGTTAGTCCAATAAAAGATATTACCTCACCCACCTTCCCCCCCGAGTTGTATCAGTAATTTATGTCCCTAGGGCAAGTCATTGAAGCTAGATTTTCAAAGATGCTGAGACCCTGTAGTTTACATTTAAGTCAACTTTGAAAAATCAGGCCACTCACCTTTCTGTACAACTCTAAATTGGGTGTATTCATATCTATCCCCCAAGGGTATTGTGAACATTAACTTATTGTTTCTAAAATAGTAGGAGTTCCCTGGGCAAAAAGTACTACTGCAAAGTATTATTTTTATTAGTGTTAATTGGTATTATGAGTTTTTCTGAACATATTTCATAACATATAATATTTAAATGAATTCCTCAAGTTCAGCTAGAAACATAAAAACAACGTATACTATGATATACCATGTCATTTTGGCATGTGTTATATGATATTAATAGTTGTTGGATCACAGCTTTAACCAGAAAACACAGGCCCCAGTTCTTTCATCTTTTCTGGCTGTTTTTTACCTCTTCTATGAGGAAAGCTTCTCTAAAGCCCACAGATTCAGCCCCCTGAGGAGTCCTCTTTCTACCCAGTGATTTCTTTACCCATAGAGCTAGTGTGGCAGCTCTATACCACCCTGCTCCTGATTCCTATGTGTGACCAGGGAAAAGGAGGGCTGGATGGAAAGCTTCTGAGACCTCTCTACATTGTACTAGGAGCTCAGCTGATCCCCAGCTGGCCCTAGTTCTGTACTAAGTACAGTTCTGCCAAACCAGAATATTTGGCCCATCACATAGGAAATACTATGTAGGCTGGAAATGTAACTTTTGCATTTCTTAAATTTTTATTTTTGTTTAATTTTGTGATCTTTAATGAGGCCAACTACATTGCTGTGTTTTTTAGCATTTAGGCTATGTGTACACTGCGTACCTTACAGCGGCACAAGATACATGTGTGGAGGGGATTCCTCCCTCATCCCACAAAGTTCCAGGACCAGGCACCTCCTTCACACCATACCCTTCTCTACTCAGATCCTGTGGAGGATGCGGTGTAGGTCCAGGGTCCTCACTGGGGAGGGGACAGAGACAGGATGTAGTTGGGGGCCATAGTTAGGGATGCATATCGTCTCCATTCCAGATACATAGAGATTCCCAGGAAAAAAAGTATATAGCTACCACAAGGCAATGTGGCTTCAGTTAATTTAGGTGAATAGGATGGGGAAGGAGTGAGATCCTGCCTTTGCTGTTCCCATAGGTTGGCTGGAGACCAGTTTCTGAAAAGCTAGGTTTAGAAGTCAGTAAAACATCTGTTTACACTGTCACAACAGTATCTTCATCCTGGAAAAAGATTAAAACTTTATTTTTTTTAAATACACTGAACATTATAAGATTTTATCATAAGAGGCTGAAGAAACTGTGGAGCAATCCTCTACTTGCAGGATTTTTTTTTTCTCCCCATATCAATGATTTTCTCCTGTTTTGATGTTAGGATAAGTTTAGGAGGGGGTTGTTTTGTTTCTGGGTTTTTGTAGAGAATTTTAGTGATGGGGGTGTTATTGGAAAACTTAATCTTTCTCATATAAATTGCCTCAGTAACCATCTAAGAGTAACATGCCCTGTCCACATCTGATCTCCCTGATCACAAAGGAAATGGACGTTTCCTAAAAATCTCAGATATGGGATGTTTGCAATCACTATTTTTCATTCCACCCTCTCCCCACCACAACCAAAGGCATTAGTTCTCTGAGCAGACTCTGCCCATGCTAAATTTAAAATTTCAGATTTGAATGTGGTTAGAATTATTTTTCTCAGTGGGCAAAGTATATATTCTTTTCACTCTCATGTATCACAGTAATGGCTCAAGAGATTTTTGGGCAAACATTCCAAGTGGTTCATTCTTGAGCGGACACCAAACAGAAAATTCAGCCCCTGTCTGGGTATTTATATGGCCCTTAGTCCCATAGTGTCAGAGCACCTCACAGTCTTTAATGTATGGGGTTAGGTCTGTAATCCCATTTTACAGGTGCGAAACTGAGGCATGGAGGGACTGTTACTTGCCCAAGATCACGGGCCTGTAATCCAGGACTGAATCAAGCCTTTGGATTTTGCTGTGTGACAAGCTTTGAACCATGTGTGATGCACTGATAAACAGTGTTTTTTCTTCTTTGAATGTAATACTGTCTCCTTGCTTTTTTAAAGGTTCCTGTACCAGATATGATGATGCCCAATAGTATACTATTGCCTGCAGTTCCTTCAGAGAAATCCGAGCGTGACACACCTGCTACCATTACAGCAGAAGGATCTGGGAAATATTCAGGTATGCAAACGAAAGACCAGACATGGAGAATCTAAATGAGTGATTCTTGGAGCAAACCACTTGATTCTTCCTTGGTACAGTACTACTTTTTTTGGTTACAAACATTAACAAGAGGTAACAGGAGAAAAATAGTAAGCTGTCATCTAGGGCAGTGGTTCCCAAAGCCGCTCCGCCTCTTGTTCAGGAAAAGCCCCGGCGCGCCGGACCGGTTTGTTTACCTGCCGCGTCCACAGGTTCAGCCGATCACGGCTCCCACTGGCTGCGGTTCGCCGCGCCAGGCCATTGGGGGCTGCAGGAAGCGGCGCGGGCCAAGGGACGTGCTGGCCACCCTTCCTGCAGCCCCCATTGGCCTGGAGCAGCGAACCGCGGCCAGTGGGAGCCGCGATCAGCTGAACTTGCAGACGCGGCAGGTAAACAAACCGGTCCAGCGCGCCAGGGGCTTTCCCTGAACAAGCAGCGGACCGGCTTTGAGAACCACTGATCTAGGGCATGATTTTCAAAGATGGGCCTCTGTAAATGCCACAGCTTAGCAATGAACTTGGCTCTTTGCATAGGCACATATCTAACTGGATGCATGTTGTCCATGTCATTGTACAAATACTTGACTTGAGCTAGTATACACCTGTGGTCATTTGAATGTAGAAATTAGGCATGCAGCTGTATGTGGCCATTTTGAAAATAAGCCCCTTGCTGTTTTAAAAATATATAGGACGTGATCTAAAAGATAATGAGCTATCTGTAACTCTCACTAGAGCCAATAGGAATGTCAGATGAATGGGTCCTTCGGATCCAGCCCATATTTCAATTTTTACTCCAGACACACTCTCCCCTGTGCTAATAGGCTATCGGCTCCAAGCCCCTGCTCAGTCTTTTCACCTCAGCCCCCACCCCCACCCTTAATACCTTCTTCTCTCCGTGCCCTGTCCCCCTCAGCATCCCTTCTATCTGCTTTCTCCTCCCCTCCTTCATCTCTATGTTTAATTAACTGAACCCCACCCTAAGAATTAACAAAAAATATTGTGGCACTAACATTTTGTTGGTCACCATCACTGATCACTCTGCTTGTATGTTTGCCCCTTTTCCCTACTCTTTATCTGTCTCTCTTATTTGTTTGTTAGCAATTTGGAGCAGGGACTGTCTATGTTTGTACCTTGCACAGTCGGGGACCATTTTTGGTTGGTCCTTAGGCACTGAGGGTGATAAGATAAATAATAATATTGCCTATGCTCAAATGTTACATGTCTAAAAGATATTTCTTTGTCTTCCTTAACCAGGTGACAGTCTGATGGATGAGAAAAATACTCCTGGGCTTGATGAAGCAAAAACTGGAATGGAAATTAAGACTGAGGAACAGAAGCCACCTAAGGAATGTACTGAAATGCCAGAATGGAATAAGAGCAGCAGTAAGGATACAAAGATCACCGAATCACTGCCAGATCAATTGAATGAACAGCAGAAGAAGCAGCAACTATCTGTTTCTGATCGCCATGTCTATAAATATCGTTGTAACCATTGTAGCTTGGCTTTTAAGACTATGCAGAAGCTTCAGATACATTCCCAGTATCATGCTATTCGGGCTGCTACCATGTGTAGCCTTTGTCAACGTAGCTTCCGTACATTCCAGGCTTTAAAAAAACACTTGGAAGCAGGCCACCCTGAACTCAACGAAGCTGAAATTCAGCAGCTGTATGCATCTTTACCTGTAAATGGTGAACTCTGGGCAGAAAGTGAAAGTATGGCACAAGATGATCATGCACTAGAACAGGAAATAGAACGAGAATATGAGATGGACCAGGAAGGTAAAGCAAGTCCTGTAGGAAGTGATAGTAGCTCTATTCCAGATGATATAGGCTCAGAACCAAAGCGGACCTTACCTTTTAGAAAAGGGCCAAATTTTACTATGGAGAAGTTTCTAGATCCATCTCGCCCGTATAAATGTACAGTGTGTAAAGAATCTTTCACTCAAAAGAACATTCTCTTGGTCCATTATAATTCAGTGTCTCATTTACATAAACTCAAAAAGGTTTTGCAGGAAGCATCAAGTCCTGTCCCTCAAGAAAGCAACAGCAGCACTGATAACAAACCCTACAAATGCAGCATTTGTAATGTTGCATATAGCCAAAGTTCTACATTGGAAATCCATATGAGATCTGTGCTTCATCAGACTAAGGCAAGGGCTGCAAAATTAGAACCAAGTGGTAATATAACTAGTGGAAATAGTGTAGCAGGGAATGTTAATAGCCCTAGCCAAGGGATGCTAGATTCTGTGAGCTTACCAGCAGTTAACAGCAAAGATACCCACTTAGATGCCAAAGAATTAAATAAAAAGCAAGCTTCTGAATTAATTTCTGCCCAGCCTACACATCATCCATCCCAGTCACCAGCACAACTTCAAATGCAATTACAACATGAACTGCAACAGCAAGCTGCGTTCTTTCAGCCCCAGTTTCTAAACCCTGCATTTTTGCCTCACTTTCCCATGACACCAGAAGCACTGCTGCAATTTCAACAGCCTCAGTTCCTTTTTCCATTCTACATACCTGGGACAGAATTTAGCCTGAGCCCAGACCTGTGTTTGCCTGGTTCTGCCACATTCGGTATGCCTGGAATGGCAGGGATGACAGGATCAGTGCTAGAAGATTTAAAACAGCAGATACAGACTCAACACCATGTTGGACAAACGCAACTACAAATCTTACAGCAACAAGCACAACAGTATCAATCAACACAACCCCAAATTCAATCACAAAAACAGCAGCAGCAAAGTAGCAAACTAATGAAACAGGAGCAAAATAGTCTAGTAAGTGCAGACTGCCAGCTGATAAAGGATATGCCATCATATAAAGAATCAGAAGAGATTTCTGAGAAACAAGAAAAGCCAAAGCAAGAATTGACAAATGAAAGCGAAGGACTAAAGGAGAACAAAGATATGAAGAAGCAGAAATCCTCAGAACCGACCATTCCACCACCTAGAATAGCTTCTGGGGCTAGAGGAAACGCAGCCAAAGCTTTGCTGGAGAATTTTGGCTTTGAGCTAGTTATTCAGTATAATGAAAACAGACAAAAAGTACAGAAAAAAAGTAAGACCAGTGAAGGTGAAAACACTGACAAACTGGAATGTGGAACATGTAGCAAACTATTTTCTAACATTCTTATTTTGAAGAGTCATCAAGAGCATGTGCATGGTCAGTTTTTTCCTTACGGAGCACTAGAGAAATTTGCCCGTCAATACAGGGAGGCTTATGACAAACTTTACCCAATTTCACCATCCTCTCCAGAAACCCCACCTCCCCCGCCTCCTCCCCCGCCTCCTCCCCCTTCCCTGCCTCCAACTCCTTCACAGCCTTCTTCGGCCAGCTGTGGAAAAATTCAAAATACAACTCCCACTCCTTTGCAAGCTCCTCCACCCACCCCGCCACCGCCGCCTCCACCTCCGCCGCCCCCACCGCCTCCTCCACCACCACCTTCGGCTCCACCTCAGGTCCAGCTGCCTGTTTCATTAGATCTTCCGCTTTTCCCTCCAATTATGATGCAGCCAGTGCAACATCCTGCGTTGCCTCCTCAGCTTGCCCTCCAGCTGCCACCAATGGATACTTTGTCCGCAGATCTTACTCAGCTTTGTCAGCAGCAGCTAGGATTAGATCCCAACTTCCTACGACATTCTCAGTTCAAGCGTCCACGTACAAGAATCACAGATGATCAGTTAAAAATCTTGCGGGCTTATTTTGATATTAACAATTCTCCAAGTGAAGAACAGATTCAAGAAATGGCTGAGAAATCTGGCCTTTCCCAAAAAGTTATCAAACACTGGTTTCGTAATACACTTTTTAAGGAACGACAAAGAAATAAAGATTCCCCATACAACTTTAGTAATCCTCCCATAACTGTATTGGAAGATATCAGAATTGATCCTCAACCCACTTCCTTAGAGCATTACAAATCTGATGCATCTTTCAGCAAGAGATCATCTAGAACTAGGTTTACTGACTACCAGCTTAGGGTCTTACAAGATTTTTTTGACACAAATGCTTATCCAAAGGATGATGAAATTGAACAACTTTCAACTGTACTTAACCTACCTACTCGAGTTATTGTTGTATGGTTCCAAAATGCACGACAGAAAGCTCGCAAAAGTTATGAAAATCAAGCAGAAACTAAAGATAATGAAAAAAGGGAACTCACTAATGAGCGCTATATTCGAACTAGCAACATGCAATATCAATGTAAAAAATGCAACGTAGTTTTTCCCAGAATTTTTGATTTAATTACACACCAGAAAAAACAGTGTTACAAAGATGAAGATGATGATGCTCAAGATGAAAGCCAAACAGAAGATTCCATGGATGCCACAGATCAAATGCTATATAAAAGTTTCACAGTTTCTGGCCAAACAGACTCATCAAAAAATACAACTGTGACAGCAGCAAGCTCTGGTTCCGGTTCTAGTACTCCTTTATTGCCATCACCCAAACCAGAGCCTGAGAAAAGTTCTCCTAAACCTGAGGCAACTGAAAAGCCAAAGCAAAATGACATCACCCCTAAGCAAATTGATACCACCTCACAAGGCACCAAATCTGTACAATCTGCACCAATAACTTCCTCTGATCCACAGCCATCAGTCTCTCAGTCACAACAGCAAAAACAACCACAGATGGTGGGACGACCTCCTTCTGCGTCACAAACCACACCGGTTCCTTCTAGTCCTATATCAATTTCAATGACTTCTCTACAGAACAGTCTACCTCCTCAGTTATTACAATACCAGTGTGACCAGTGTACAGTTGCCTTTCCAACTCTAGAACTTTGGCAAGAGCACCAGCACATGCATTTCCTAGCAGCCCAAAACCAATTTCTTCACTCTCAGTTTTTAGAAAGACCCATGGATATGCCCTATATGATATTTGACCCCAATAATCCTCTGATGACTGGACAATTGCTTAATAGTTCTCTTGCTCAGATGCCCCAGCAGACGAGCTCATCACACACATCCCACCCTCCTACAGTTTCTGGCTCACTTAAACGAAAACTGGATGATAAAGAAGATAATAATTGTAGTGAAAAGGAGGGCGGAAACAGTGGGGAAGACCAACATCGTGATAAGCGCTTGAGAACTACCATTACTCCAGAGCAGCTGGAAATACTCTATGAAAAATACCTATTAGATTCTAATCCCACCAGAAAGATGCTAGATCATATTGCACGTGAAGTGGGACTTAAAAAGAGAGTAGTACAAGTCTGGTTTCAGAATACACGAGCCCGAGAAAGAAAAGGACAATTCCGTGCAGTAGGTCCAGCCCAGTCACATAAAAGATGTCCTTTTTGTCGAGCACTGTTTAAAGCAAAGTCAGCTTTGGAAAGTCACATTCGCTCTCGGCACTGGAATGAAGGAAAACAGGCAGGTTATAGTTTGCCTCCAAGTCCATTAATATCAACTGAAGATGGAGGAGAAAGCCCACAAAAATATATTTTTTTTGATTATCCGTCACTGTCGTTAACAAAGATTGATCTATCAAGTGAAAATGAATTAGCCTCCACAGTGTCAACCCCTGTTAGTAAAACTGCAGAAATGTCCCCAAAGAATCTTTTAAGCCCTTCTTCTTTCAAAGCGGAGTGCAGTGAGGATATAGAAAATCTGAATGCCCCTCCTGCTGACTCTGGGTATGATCAAAATAAGACTGACTTTGATGAGACTTCATCAATTAATACAGCGATTAGTGATGCCACAACAGGAGACGAGGGAAACAATGAAATGGAAAACATGACTTGTAGTTCAGGGGATGTGAAACCTGTATCATCTCCCAAAGAGCCAAAAACACTTGTGAATGATTCTTTTTCAAAAACAGCAACCACACCTACAATTGAGAATTGTGATGAAAAGTTTCTCTTCTCCCTAACTAGCCCATCGATACATTTCAGTGACAAAGATGGTGATCATGACCAAAGTTTTTACATTACTGATGATGCCGATGATAATGCCGATCGCAGTGAAACATCAAGCATTGCGGATCCAAGTTCGCCCAACCCATTTGGAGCTAACAACCCCTTTAAATCCAAAAATAGTGATCGACCAGGTCACAAACGTTTTCGAACACAAATGAGTAACCTCCAGCTTAAAGTCCTCAAGGCTTGCTTTAGTGACTATCGGACTCCAACCATGCAAGAATGTGAAATGCTAGGGAATGAGATTGGTCTGCCCAAACGGGTGGTCCAGGTTTGGTTCCAGAATGCCCGGGCAAAAGAAAAGAAATTCAAAATTAACATAGGGAAGCCATTCATGATAAATCAGAGTGGAACTGATGGGACAAAGCCAGAATGTTCTCTATGTGGGGTGAAGTATTCTGCACGTTTATCTATAAGAGACCATATCTTTTCCAAACAACATATTTCAAAAGTGAGAGAAACTGTAGGAAGTCAGCTAGATCGGGAGAAAGATTATTTAGCTCCCACAACTGTTAGACAGCTGATGGCACAGCAAGAATTGGATCGTATAAAGAAGGCTACAGATGTGCTAGGCTTAACAGTACAGCAGCCCGGCATGATGGACAGCAGTTCACTTCATGGTATCAGTTTGCCAGCAGCTTACCCAGGACTCCCTGGCCTTCCTCCTGTTCTTCTGCCTGGAATGAATGGTCCATCCTCCTTGCCTGGATTTCCACAAAGTTCAAACAGTAAGTCAGTAAGGGGTTGAATTACTTTGATTAATTTTAACGATATTGTGTAGTTATCGACCACCTGTGAAGAACAGCATACTGTGCATTGATATTCTATTCCTATCACTTCTCTGTGAGCATCAAAGTACTGCTGTTGGCCACATTCAGCCCATTATTGGATTGTTTCAGTAGGTAATTGGTAATATTACTGGTTCTCCCAAAACTGAAATTCAGTTGAATTAAATTGAAATCCAACTTCCAGAAGTACTTTTTATTAAATTGTGTAACTACCTGTATAGTGCACTCTAGTGTGTTGTGCAATAACTGGCCCATGTGGACCCCACTGGCATGCGCTAAAAGTTCCCTAGTGCACGTTAATGTAGTACTGTTTGAAACGGGACTTCGTTAATGTGCACTAGGAAACTTTTAGTACACACCAGCAGGATCCACATGGGCCAGATAGCGCACAACACACGAGTGCCCACTCCACTCGTGCAGACTAATGCATTGTGTAGACGAGCCCTTAGGCAGCCTTGCCTGCCATGACGTTTTATCTAATGACAGGTTTCAGAGGAGCAGCCGTGTTAGTCTGTATTCGCAAAAAGAAAAGGAGGACTTGTGGCACCCTAGAGACTAACCAATTTATTTGAGCATAAGCATCGGTTGCATCCGATGAAGTGAGCTCACGAAAGCTCATGCTCAAATAAATTGGTTAGTCTCTAAGGTGCCACAAGTCCTCCTTTTCGTTTTATCTAATATTATTGTTCTGGTTATTTTGAGTTGAGATTTCTTTACACAAAGTGTAGATTAACATTCTATATTTAATGGCTTGCAAAAATGAAACTGAACATAACAGCCTATGAAACACAGAGTAGCATTTGCACCAAAACCTGCCTTACGCAACCACCCAATGGATTCCTCAGAATCTGTTGCCTAGTTCAGAAGGTGTTTAACTGAATGTAAAACAGATATTTACTGGAAACCTTCAGAGTATTTTAAAGTAGTTGGCGGGTTAAGAGGAGGACTTTCCCGCTGGAGGTAGTTCTTATGGACTATTTCATTGAGGCCCAGATCCTGAGAGGTTTGGAGCATCTGCAGCCCCCCATGGTTTGTATGGGCGCTGTGCACGCTCATCATGCCATTCGGGCCAGTGTATGTAACCGAACATCTGCTGTGATTTAGACAGAGTGCTGCAGTTGACGCGGCACATCATTTTGCTTCCATTACTCTTACTGAGAAGCACTTGCTCGTGCAGATAGTTTCACGGAGGTTACGGAACTAGGCTTCCTGTATCAAAAATTCGTTGAACCCTGACAGAAGGCATCTGATTTTTTTTTTTTTTTTAATGGTTTCCAGTGTTGTGGGCAGAGTTCACTGTAGGTTCACCATTGCGGATGCAAACCCTAATATTTAGTTTCTACCTACCTGATTGTACAGGTAAATCAAGTAATTACACATCAAAATTAGTGAGTGGAGGGGGAAGGCCCCTTCATGTGAGTGGCTCCATTTGTGTTGCCTTAGGTTGTTAAATTTTGATTTATGTAAACAACTTACTTTGCCAGGACGGCTACTGATTCAATCACCAATATGGCCAGTCAGACTAGAGCTGTAGCAATAGCTCCTGTTCTACACAGTTCTGTTTTGATTGATGATGACCATGTCATTGCTTCCCTAAGTGGTGGTCAAAGCATCTTGTTTTTCTATTCACTGGGTCAGAAGGGATCTCCTTCTACAATGGATTCTCTGGCTGAGTGCCCTTCTGTTTTTGTCAGTTATTGGCATACAGAGTGCATATAAAACAAATAGGAAGTAGTTTTGAAATACTGCAATATATTCATTTAGTCTCCTCTTAATTGTATATAATGTATATGTCCAACAGTGGCTAATCTTTGTTTATAGAAATTAGGGATAAATATAATTTGTCTACATAACTTAGCTAAATGGCCTTAGGCAACCTCATCTTCAGGTATAGTAAGCCCCAGAAAACTCACATCTCTCTCTAAATTATTCCCTTATTAATGTACAGATGAAATGTTTGGTAGTACAGACCAGTTGGTCTATGATTGTTGAATTATCAGATTGTCTAATTTCCACACAACATCTTTTATTTGAGATAAATTTAAATCATTAATACAGTAGCATATTCAGTGAATCACCAATTGAGATGGATTCTCAGCCCCTCTCATCTCACATCTTTTTAGGTTAATCGGTTCATTCTAACCCTACAGTGTAAATTGGCTAGTAGAGTTTTGTCATTAAGTTTTTCTTCAACAATATGTTAAGGTGCCCCTGCATCCCTTTTTTGTTGCCCAGTAAATTTGTGCATACATAAATCTTCATTCCCTAATGGTACATAATAGAGTAGTAGTCGAAGTGAAAATAAAAATAGATTAGTTTAATCATTCATTACTGAAAAGAACTCATTATCCTTAAAAGTTCTCTAATATGTGTTCAACACTACTATTCTCCACACCTAATTAACCCACTTTTAACATCTCCTCTGCTATGCTTTGGGTGACAGTACACATCCATATTTGATGCTGGGAAAAGTTTAAGCATAACCTTCTTGGAGTCTGCCTCTGAGCAGACTCTTCACTGGCTGTAATCTTCTAACTTTTTCTGAATTTGCAGCTAGCAGAATACCATTTCTGCCTTATTAACTGTGTGAGGGATTTCCTGAAGTCTGCTCCCAGGGGGGGTTAGCAACCTGTTCCTTAATTATTGTACATGCTCTGAATTTCAGATTTTATTATTTTTTGCTTGTGTGTCATTTCCTCTTCCTGGTCCTGACCTGCTAACACATACACACAAGCCATCCAATTGATTTAATGGGATGGCTTGTGTGAATAGCTGCTCACATGCCTAAATGTTTACAGGGTTGACGCATGTTTTCAGCAGCAAAGGCCAGTCTGTTTTGTGATCTTAAAGGGACAATGTCAACATAAAAAAATGATCATTTTTATAGAATGTCATTGCTGTTATTAATAAGATACCACGTTAGTGAAACTGTAATAATTAAAATGGAATTTTCCTTTTGTCTTCATTTGTATTTCACATTTTTCATTTTACTTATTCTAGAAAGTGAAACTAACCTGATCAGCTTCACTTTGCTTATAATCAATTTCATTTTCAGGTTCTTGTGCCCAATGTTCTTTTGTTTGGGTTTCAACACTGCATGGAAATTATTAACTTCCCTCAAAATGCTTTTAAATAAATTTTTAAACATGCAACATTTCCTGTACCATCAGGCAGGGAAAAATAATATTTTCCTAAATGATGGAAAATCTAAATTTTGAGCCTAAACTACTTGAAATTGGTCCTAATAATTTCATTAAACACAGTGGTGTAACTGGACCTTTACTGGCAAAAATTACTTCACTTGGAAGAATATATTAACTACCTTTCTGGAGAGATGCACCAAGCAAATTTAGACATATTCATGTGTATCTGGGCACAGTTATTTTCTCAGGTCAGAAAGATTGTCTGGTTCTATGATATTATTCCCAGAAAACCTCTCCCCGTAGGATGAACTTCTTCAAATGAGAAATACCGTCTTATGATTGATCTGTTAAATTAAATACACCACCTTAGAGACATCAAATGCTGTATAATTTTTCAGCATTATTATTATGATTGTTCAGCGTATATATGGTCATTTTCAGGGGGTTCCACTTCCTAGGATATACTTCAAGTCTGGCTTATTTTCACTCTTCAGCCTCACTCCTATTTTACAATATGCTGCATATGGAAGAGCTTTTAGCTTAGAAGTCTCACTTATAGTTTTTCATCCTCTGCTAACAAACTTAATATTCTGTATTCTTCTTAGTTTGTGTTTTTCCCCTATCAGAACACTCGTGCTTCAACATGCTTCTACAATGAATACTGGATCTTCAAGTCATGCTCATTAGAGTCTGAGCTCATCACTTAAGACTAAGGCTGTCTTTAAGATTCACAGCATGCTTTTTCCAAGAATGTGCATATCACTGGGTAATGTGCACTTCAGTTGTTTCTGAAGTGTTATCAAGAGAGAAATATGATTCAGCAGCACTTATTTTTCTCATGACTGGGGCCCTAAATCATGTTCTCTATTCTTCTTTGAACCCTTGTTACCTTCTTCATTCATCTTGTTTGTCTCAGATTCCTCTGAGGGAGACCTCAAGTTTGCTATAAAACCACTTAAAACAGCCACTTAAAAGAGACAGGTAGCAGAGCTAAAACGTTTCTTTACAATTAGTGAATTTTCCAGTCTGTTTCCTTCATGTCACATATGGGAGAATGAGATTCATCAGGTCTCCTGTACTGAGTTTTAGGTACTCTCAATCCACACTTCCCTGTAACAAACCCATTATTCCTATTCTCTGCTGCAATGTTCTCAGATGTTTAGTTGATTTTTGTACATTTCAACTAAATTCCAAAGAATATAATGGGAAAATAAAATAGGTGGATGGGTGAGGTAGCCAGCAGCATTGTGAGTACATTGAGGGCAAGAGGATGAGTGGGGCTGAAAGAGAAGAGGAATGCAAAGGAATTGTAAAAACCCTCAATAGCTATTGAGCCCAAAGGAGTATGATTCAAAAACAGCAGACAAAGCTGGGGTAGCAATTCACATTGATAACATCATCCAGGCCTTTTTCCTGTAGGGTGGTTGACATCAAATACATTTTCAACAGACACTACAAAGCTTCCACAGTTATTTCCTACTGAAAGTATAGGGTGAAGCAACAGTATCTCAGATACCACTGTACGGTAACTGCAGCAATTACTGACTCTTTAATGATGACCGTTGTGACTTGTGTCCCTATACTATCTAATCCCTGCTAACAATACATTTTAACTCTTTAGCGTTGCCCTCACCATTAAATAGCAGTAATGATACTGTGGCTATCACTAAATGGTCTCTGTGTTAAATCTGATAATCATTCCCCCTGAATTCTAATTGCTTTATTCCTAAGTAATGCTAAGCACCTGGATATTGATGATTTAAACTTCATTCTTGCCCACTAGATTAGTGCTTCCATGTAGCTAATACCCATCTAACCTCCATTATAGAGCCTGCAATATTGTTCTCTTATCCATGCACTCATACGTTTTTCCTGGGGGCTGCTTTATTCCTACTGTCCTTTGGACATTAGGCTTTCTGTGTGTTCATTTCTCTACCAAGTTTTTTTGTCTCTGAAAACAGACTTGGCCACAATGTACAACCTCTTAAATTCCCTTTTCTACCCTGTGCCATCGTTTAGTTTCCTGGCCAACTACAGAGCTCATAGAAATTGCTTTAAAATAGATTGTTACCAGCCACTTACACTATATTTGGTACTTGAAACATAGCAAAGATTTCTTCCATTAATATATGAGACACACTTGTACTGTGCATGCATCCTCCAAACAAAACCAACACACACTTTAGGTTTCCTTCTCTAATGAGTTGGAAATCATGCCTGCATGTTTCAAGTAAACTGAGAACAACAGCATTCCTGTGTAGATGTACTTTAATACTAATACACTTATCTCCCAGCAAATGCTGTGTTGACCTGATTGTCATGATGGTAGAGAATAGTGTTGTCTATACACTCAAAAATGAAAATGTGAACTGTGCTGTATCCTAATAATGAATAGCATTGTTGTCCTTGCTATTTTTGTCAGTGTCTTGGATGGTCATTTGCCATTGATATTAGCTAAACACCTTTCTTTATTTGGTA